>NC_051154.1:320876160-321053126 GCF_013339745.2 Dermacentor silvarum | reverse complement strand
TTTCGAATCCACTCGGCGATAGCATACGAATACCATGCGCGCGGAGGTGTCCACGTGTTTCTTGGCATACGTTAACAGTTCATAATCAAAATTAAGCAAGTACTACTATTTGTAAAATGCGAATGCGAAAGCTTCGTTGCGGGTTTGGCGCACTGTCTGTCACGATTAAGTTAAGCTTACGAAGAATTGTGGGAACTGTGTGACAAATGTGCGTTTCGTTCAGCCACATGACAGCATGAAGTTCTCTCTTGAAAAGCCGACCAAAACAAGCGCGAGAGAAAGCTGACGCGAGCAGACGATACTATGATTGCGAAAATAGCGGTTGAACGGGTCCGCATGGTACCAGTTTCCCGCGCCACGGCCGGTCTGGAGGCGCGCTCTTCCTCCTCTAAAGATCGAGTGCTCGCCTCCAGACCGTCCGTGCCCACGCGTACATCACTTAAGGGGCGGCTCTCATTGGTCTGCTTCGCTCGTGACTCGTTGTCGCCGGGGGCGCGGCAATTTAAATCGGTCTAGGAGCGATCTCTCCCACAGCTCCTCTAAATCATGGATGCGGTCGTATTACATCTCTTTGAAGACGTCATTATAAAAGATGTTGCGTGTCGTCTCAGTTCAAAACCCCCTACATACTTTCATGAAAACTACATACCAAGTCAAAAACTCATACCTTCTCAACGAGGTCCTCCATGTTTAGCTTGTTGGACCGTCGCACGCGCGTGATTGCCACAGCCGACGAACCAAGTCCTTCTCCATCTGTGGAATGGTATGCGCAATACGGTATAAATGAGAAATTCGAGAAATATATGGACACAGTTCGCCGCTGCTCTTCGCGGGAATGTCGAGGAAGATGAGGTCAAAGCATAAACGCTGTATGGCACAATTATAGAGATAGGTTAGAATGTACTAGTTGCAACCTCACCCTGGAAGTCCACAAAGTGCAATACAAAGACGAAACTGCGGCATTCGAATCCACTCGGCGATAGCATACGAATACCATTGCGCGCGGAGGTGTCCACGTGTTTTCTTGGCATACGTTAACCGTTCATAATGAAAATAAAGCAAGTACTACCATTTGTAAAATTCGAATGGGAAAGCTTCACTGCGGGGTTGGCGCACTTTCTGTCACGATAAGTTAGGCTTACGAAGAATTGTGGCAACTTTGTGACAAATGTGCGTTTCGTTCAGCCACATAACCGCATGAAGATCTCTCTTGAAAAGCCAACCAAAACAAGCGCGAGAGAAAGCTGACGCGAGCAGACGATACTACGATTGCGAAAATAGTGGTTCAACGGGTCCGCATGGTACCAGTTTCCCGCGCCACGGCCGGTCTGGAGGCGCGCTCCCTTCCTCCTGTAAAGATCGAGTGCTCGCCTCCAGACCGTCCGTGCCCGCGCGTACATCACTTAAGGGGCAGCTCTCATAGGTCCGCTTCGCTCGTGACTCGGTTGTCGCTGGGGGCGCGACAATTTAAAACGGTCTAGGAGAGATCTCTCCCACAGCTCCTCTAAATCATTGATGCGGTCGTATTACATTTCTTTGAGGACGTCATTATAAAAGATGTTGCGTGTCGTCTCAGTTCAAAACCCCCTACATACTTTCATGAAAACTACATACCAAGTCAAAAACTCATACCTTCTCAACGAGGTCCTCCATGTTCAGCTTGGTGGACCGTCGCACGCGACTGATTGCTATAGCCGACGAACCAAGTTCTTCTCCATCTGTGGAATGGTATGCGCAATATGGTATAAATGAGAAACAAAAAAACCCCTACATACCTTCATGAAAACTACATACCAAGTCAAAAACTCATACCTTCTCAACGAGGTCCTCCATGTTCAGCTTGTTGGACCGTTACACGTGATTGATTGGCACAGCCGACGAACCAAGTCCTTCTCCATCTGTGGAATGGTATGCGCAATACGGTATAAATGAGAAATTCGAGAAATATATGGACACAGTTCGCCGCTGCTCTTCGCGGGAATGTCGAGGAAGATGAGGTCAAAGCATAAACGCTGTATGGCACAATTATAGAGATAGGTTAGCATGTACTAGTTGCTACCTCACCCTGGAAGTCCACAAAGTGCAATACAAAGACGAAACTGCGGCATTCGAATCCACTCGGCGATAGCATACGAATACCATTGCGCGCGGAAGTGTCCACGTGTTTTCTTGGCATACGTTAACAGTTCATAATCAAAATTAAGCAAGTACTACCATTTGTAAAATGCGAATGCGAAAGCTTCGTTGCGGGTTTGGCGCACTGTCTGTCACGATTAAGTTAAGCTTACGAAGAATTGTGGGAACTGTGTGACAAATGTGCGTTTCGTTCAGCCACATGACCGCATGAAGTTCTCTCTTGAAAAGCCGACCAAAACAAGCGCGAGAGAAAGCTGACGCGAGCAGACGATACTATGATTGCGAAAATAGCGGTTGAACGGGTCCGCATGGTACCAGTTTCCCGCACCACGACCGGTCTGGAGGCGCGCTCCCTTCCTCCTGTAAAGATCGAGTGCTCGCCTCCAGACCGTCCGTGCCCGCGCGTACATCACTTAAGGGGCAGCTCTCATAGGTCCGCTTCGCTCGTGACTCGTTGTCGCTGGGGGCGCGGCAATTTAAAACGGTCTAGGAGAGATCTCTCCCACAGCTCCTCTAAATCATTGATGCGGTTGTATTACATTTCTTTGAGGACGTCATTATAAAAGATGTTGCGTGTCGTCTCAGTTCAAAACCCCCTACATACTTTCATGAAAACTACATACCAAGTCAAAAACTCATACCTTCTCAACGAGGTCCTCCATGTTCAGCTTGGTGGACCGTCGCACGCGACTGATTGCTATAGCCGACGAACCAAGTTCTTCTCCATCTGTGGAATGGTATGCGCAATATGGTATAAATGAGAAACAAAAAACCCCCTACATACCTTCATGAAAACTACATACCAAGTCAAAAACTCATACCTTCTCAACGAGGTCCTCCATGTTCAGCTTGTTGGATCGTGGCACGTGATTGATTGGCATAGCCGACGAACCAAGTCCTTCTCCATCTGTGGAATGGTATGCGCAATACGGTATAAATGAGAAATTCGAGAAATGTAGGGACACAGTTCGCCGCAGCTCTTCGCGGGAATGTCGAGGAAGATGAGGTCAAAGCATAAACGCTGTATTGCACAATTATAGAGATAGATTAGCATGTACTAGTTGCTACCTCACCCTGGAAGTCCACAAAGTGCAATACAAAGACGAAACTGCGGCATTCGAATCCACTCGGCGATAGCATACGAATACCATTGCGCGCGGAGGTGTCCACGTGTTTTCTTGGCATACGTTAACAGTTCATAATCAAAATTAAGCAAGTACTACCATTTGTAAAATGCGAATGCGAAAGCTTCGTTGCGGGTTTGGCGCACTGTCTGTCACGATTAAGTTAAGCTTACGAAGAATTGTGGGAACTGTGTGACAAATGTGCGTTTCGTTCAGCCACATGACAGCATGAAGTTCTCTCTTGAAAAGCCGACCAAAACAAGCGCGAGAGAAAGCTGACGCGAGCAGACGATACTATGATTGCGAAAATAGCGGTTGAACGGGTCCGCATGGTACCAGTTTCCCGCGCCACGGCCGGTCTGGAGGCGCGCTCTCTTCCTCCTCTAAAGATCGAGTGCTCGCCTCCAGACCGTCCGTGCCCACGCGTACATCACTTAAGGGGCGGCTCTCATTGGTCTGCTTCGCTCGTGACTCGTTGTCGCCGGGGGCGCGGCAATTTAAATCGGTCTAGGAGCGATCTCTCCCACAGCTCCTCTAAATCATTGATGCGGTCGTATTACATCTCTTTGAAGACGTCATTATAAAAGATGTTGCGTGTCGTCTCAGTTCAAAACCCCCTACATACTTTCATGAAAACTACATACCAAGTCAAAAACTCATACCTTCTCAACGAGGTCCTCCATGTTTAGCTTGTTGGACCGTCGCACGCGCGTGATTGCCACAGCCGACGAACCAAGTCCTTCTCCATCTGTGGAATGGTATGCGCAATACGGTATAAATGAGAAATTCGAGAAATATATGGACACAGTTCGCCGCTGCTCTTCGCGGGAATGTCGAGGAAGATGAGGTCAAAGCATAAACGCTGTATGGCACAATTATAGAGATAGGTTAGAATGTACTAGTTGCAACCTCACCCTGGAAGTCCACAAAGTGCAATACAAAGACGAAACTGCGGCATTCGAATCCACTCGGCGATAGCATACGAATACCATTGCGCGCGGAGGTGTCCACGTGTTTTCTTGGCATACGTTAACCGTTCATAATGAAAATAAAGCAAGTACTACCATTTGTAAAATTCGAATGGGAAAGCTTCACTGCGGGGTTGGCGCACTTTCTGTCACGATAAGTTAGGCTTACGAAGAATTGTGGCAACTGTGTGACAAATGTGCGTTTCGTTCAGCCACATAACCGCATGAAGATCTCTCTTGAAAAGCCAACCAAAACAAGCGCGAGAGAAAGCTGACGCGAGCAGACGATACTACGATTGCGAAAATAGCGGTTGAACGGGTCCGCATGGTACTAGTTTCCCGCGCAACGGCTGGTCAGGAGGCGCGCTCCCTTCCTCCTCTAATGATCGAGTGCTCAGCCTCCAGACCGTCCGTGCCCGCGCGTAGATCACTTAAGGGGCAGCTCTCATTGGTCCGCTTCGCTCGTGACTCGTTGTCGCCGGGGGCGCGGCAATTTAAATCGGTCTAGGAGCAATCTCTCCCACAGCTCCTCTAAATCATTGATGCGGTCGTATTACATTTCTTTGAGGACGTCATTATAAAAGATGTTGCGTGTCGTCTCAGTTCAAAACCCCCTACATACGTTCATAAAAGCTACATACCAAGTCAAAAACTCATACCTTCTCAACGAGGTCCTCCATGTTCAACTTGGTGGACCGTCGCACGCGACTGATTGCTACAGCCGACGAACCAAGTTCTTCTCCATCTGTGGAATGGTATGCGCAATATGGTATAAATGAGAAACAAAAAACCCCTTACATACCTTCATGAAAACTACATACCAAGTCAAAAACTAATACCTTCTCAACGAGGTCCTCCATGTTTAGCTTGGTGGACCGTCGCACGCGCGTGATTGCCACAGCCGACGAACCAAGTCCTTCTCCATCTGTGGAATGGTATGCGCAATACGGTATAAATGAGAAATTCGAGAAATATATGGACACAGTTCGCCGCTGCTCTTCGCGGGAATGTCGAGGAAGATGAGGTCAAAGCATAAACGCTGTATGGCACAATTATAGAGATAGGTTAGCATGTACTAGTTGCTACCTCACCCTGGAAGTCCACAAAGTGCAATACAAAGACGAAACTGCGGCATTCGAATCCACTCGGCGATAGCATACGAATACCATTGCGCGCGGAAGTGTCCACGTGTTTTCTTGGCATACGTTAACAGTTCATAATCAAAATTAAGCAAGTACTACCATTTGTAAAATGCGAATGCGAAAGCTTCGTTGCGGGTTTGGCGCACTGTCTGTCACGATTAAGTTAAGCTTACGAAGAATTGTGGGAAACGTGTGACAAATGTGCGTTTCGTTCAGCCACATGACCGCATGAAGTTCTCTCTTGAAAAGCCGACCAAAACAAGCGCGAGAGAAAGCTGACGCGAGCAGACGATACTATGATTGCGAAAATAGCGGTTGAACGGGTCCGCATGGTACCAGTTTCCCGCGCCACGGCCGGTCTGGAGGCGCGCTCTCTTCCTCCTCTAAAGATCGAGCGCTCGCCTCCAGACCGTCCGTGCCCACGCGTACATCACTTAAGGGGCGGCTCTCATTGGTCTGCTTCGCTCGTGACTCGTTGTCGCCGGGGGCGCGGCAATTTAAATCGGTCTAGGAGCGATCTCTCCCACAGCTCCTCTAAATCATTGATGCGGTCGTATTACATTTCTTTGAGGACGTCATTATAAAAGATGTTGCGTGTCGTCTCAGTTCAAAACCCCCTACATACTTTCATGAAAACTACATACCAAGTTAAAACTCATACCTTCTCAACGAGGTCCTCCATGTTCAGCTTGATGGACCGTCGCACGCGAGTGATTGCCACAGCCGACGAACCAAGTCCTTCTCCATCTGTGGAATCGTATGCGCAATACGGTATAAATGAGAAACAAAAAACCCCCTACATACCTTCATGAAAACTACGTACCAAGTCAAAAACTCATACCTTCTCAACGAGGTCCTCCATGTTCAGCTTAGTGGACCGTGGCACGCGATTGATTGGCACAGCCGACGAACCAAGTCCTTCTCCATCTGTGGAATGGTATGCGCAATACGGTATAAATGAGAAATTCGAGAAATATGGGGACACAGTTCGCCGCAGCTCTTCGCGGGAAGGTCGAGGAAGATGAGGTCAAAGCATAAACGCTGTATGGCACAATTATAGAGATAGATTAGCATGTACTAGTTGCAACCTCACCCTGGAAGTCCACAAAGTGCAATACAAAGACGAAACTGCGGCATTCGAATCCACTCGGCGATAGCATACGAATACCATTGCGCGCGGAGGTGTCCACGTGTTTTCTTGGCATACGTTAACCGTTCATAATGAAAATAAAGCAAGTACTACCATTTGTAAAATTCGAATGGGAAAGCTTCACTGCGGGGTTGGCGCACTTTCTGTCACGATTAAGTTAGGCTTACGAAGAATTGTGGAAACTGTGTGACAAATGTGCGTTTAGTTCAGCCGCATGACCGCATGGAGATCTCTCTTCAAAAGCCAACCAAAACAAGCGCGAGAGAAAGCTGACGCGAGCAGACGATACTACGATTGCGAAAATAGTGGTTCAACGGGTCCGCATGGTACCAGTTTCCCGCGCCACGGCCGGTCTGGAGGCGCGCTCTCTTCCTCCTCTAAAGATCGAGTGCTCGCCTCCAGACCGTCCGTGCCCACGCGTACATCACTTAAGGGGCGGCTCTCATTGGTCTGCTTCGCTCGTGACTCGTTGTCGCCGGGGGCGCGGCAATTTAAATCGGTCTAGGAGCGATCTCTCCCACAGCTCCTCTAAATCATTGATGCGGTCGTATTACATCTCTTTGAAGACGTCATTATAAAAGATGTTGCGTGTCGTCTCAGTTCAAAACCCCCTACATACTTTCATGAAAACTACATACCAAGTCAAAAACTCATACCTTCTCAACGAGGTCCTCCATGTTCAGCTTGGTGGACCGTCGCACGCGACTGATTGCTATAGCCGACGAACCAAGTTCTTCTCCATCTGTGGAATGGTATGCGCAATATGGTATAAATGAGAAACAAAAAACCCCCTACATACCTTCATGAAAACTACATACCAAGTCAAAAACTCATACCTTCTCAACGAGGTCCTCCATGTTCAGCTTGTTGGACCGTGGCACGTGATTGATTGGCACAGCCGACGAACCAAGTCCTTCTCCATCTGTGGAATGGTATGCGCAATACGGTATAAATGAGAAATTCGAGAAATGTAGGGACACAGTTCGCCGCAGCTCTTCGCGGGAATGTCGAGGAAGATGAGGTCAAAGCATAAACGCTGTATTGCACAATTATAGAGATAGATTAGCATGTACTAGTTGCTACCTCACCCTGGAAGTCCACAAAGTGCAATACAAAGACGAAACTGCGGCATTCGAATCCACTCGGCGATAGCATACGAATACCATTGCGCGCGGAGGTGTCCACGTGTTTTCTTGGCATACGTTAACAGTTCATAATCAAAATTAAGCAAGTACTACCATTTGTAAAATGCGAATGCGAAAGCTTCGTTGCGGTTTGGCGCACTGTCTGTCACGATTAAGTTAAGCTTACGAAGAATTGTGGGAACTGTGTGACAAATGTGCGTTTCGTTCAGCCACATGACCGCATGAGATTCTCTCTTGAAAAGCCAACCAAAACAAGCGCGAGAGAAAGCTGACGCGAGCAGACGATACTACGATTGCGAAAATAGCGGTTGAACGGGTCCGCATGGTACCAGTTTCCCGCGCCACGGCCGGTCTGGAGGCGCGCTCTCTTCCTCCTCTAAAGATCGAGTGCTCGCCTCCAGACCGTCCGTGCCCACGCGTACATCACTTAAGGGGCGGCTCTCATTGGTCTGCTTCGCTCGTGACTCGTTGTCGCCGGGGGCGCGGCAATTTAAATCGGTCTAGGAGCGATCTCTCCCACAGCTCCTCTAAATCATTGATGCGGTCGTATTACATCTCTTTGAGGACGTCATTATAAAAGATGTTGCGTGTCGTCTCAGTTCAAAACCCCCTACATACTTTCATGAAAACTACATACCAAGTCAAAAACTCATACCTTCTCAACTAGGTCCTCCATGTTCAGCTTGGTGGACCGTCGCACGCGAGTGATTGCTACAGCCGACGAACCAAGTTCTTCTCCATCTGTGGAATGGTATGCGCAATATGGTATAAATGAGAAACAAAAAACCCCCTACATACCTTCATGAAAACTACATACCAAGTCAAAAACTCATACCTTCTCAACGAGGTCCTCCATGTTCAGCTTGTTGGACCGTGGCACGCGATTGATTGGCACAGCCGACGAACCAAGTCCTTCTCCATCTGTGGAATGGTATGCGCAATACGGTATAAATGAGAAATTCGAGAAATATAGGGACACAGTTCGCCGCAGCTCTTCGCGGGAATGTCGAGGAAGATGAGGTCAAAGCATAAACGCTGTATGGCACAATTATAGAGATAGATTAGCATGTACTAGTTGCTACCTCACCCTGGAAGTCCACAAAGTGCAATACAAAGACGAAACTGCGGCATTCGAATCCACTCGGCGATAGCATACGAATACCATTGCGCGCGGAGGTGTCCACGTGTTTTCTTGGCATACGTTAACAGTTCATAATCAAAATTAAGCAAGTACTACCATTTGTAAAATGCGAATGCGAAAGCTTCGTTGCGGGTTTGGCGCACTGTCTGTCACGATTAAGTTAAGCTTACGAAGAATTGTGGCAACTGTGTGACAAATGTGCGTTTCGTTCAGCCACATGACCGCATGAAGATCTCTCTTGAAAAGCCAACCAAAACAAGCGCGAGAGAAAGCTGACGCGAGCAGACGATACTACGATTGCGAAAATAGCGGTTGAACGGGTCCGCATGGTACCAGTTTCCCGCGCCACGGTCGGTCTGGAGGCGCGCTCCCTTCCTCCTCTAATGATCGAGTGCTCACCTCCAGACCGTCCGTGCCCGCGCGTAGATCACTTAAGGGGCAGCTCTCATTGGTCCGCTTCGCTCGTGACTCGTTGTCGCCGGGGGCGCGGCAATTTAAATCGGTCTAGGAGCAATCTCTCCCACAGCTCCTCTAAATCATTGATGCGGTCGTATTACATTTCTTTGAGGACGTCATTATAAAAGATGTTGCGTGTCGTCTCAGTTCAAAACCCCCTACATACTTTCATGAAAATTACATACCAAGTCAAAAACTGATACCTTCTCAACGAGGTCCTCCATGTTCAGCTTGGTGGACCGTCGCACGCGAGTGATTGCCACAGCCGACGAACCAAGTCCTTCTCCATCTGTGGAATGGTATGCGCAATACGGTATAAATGAGAAATTCGAGAAATATATGGACACAGTTCGCCGCAGCTCTTCGCGGGAATGTCGAGGAAGATGAGGTCAAAGCATAAACGCTGTATGGCACAATTATAGAGATAGATTAGCATGTACTAGTTGCAACCTCACCCTGGAAGTCCACAAAGTGCAATACAAAGACGAAACTGCGGCATTCGAATCCACTCGGCGATAGCATACGAATACCATTGCGCGCGGAGGTGTCCACGTGTTTTCTTGGCATACGTTAACAGTTCATAATCAAAATTAAGCAAGTACTACCATTTGTAAAATGCGAATGCGAAAGCTTCATTGCGGGGTTGGCGCACTTTCTGTCACGATTAAGTTAGGCTTACGAAGAATTGTGGCAACTGTGTGACAAATGTGCGTTTCGTTCAGCCGCATGACCGCATGGAGATCTCTCTTGAAAAGCCAACCAAAACAAGCGCGAGAGAAAGCTGACGCGAGCAGACGATACTACGATTGCGAAAATAGCGGTTGAACGGGTCCGCATGGTACCAGTTTCCCGCGCCACGGCTGGTCTGGAGGCGCGCTCCCTTCCTCCTCTAATGATCGAGTGCTCACCTCCAGACCGTCCGTGCCCGCGCGTAGATCACTTAAGGGGCAGCTCTCATTGGTCCGCTTCGCTCGTGACTCGTTGTCGCCGGGGGCGCGGCAATTTAAATCGGTCTAGGAGCAATCTCTCCCACAGCTCTAAATCATTGATGCGGTCATATTACATTTCTTTGAGGACGTCATTATAAAAGATGTTGCGTGTCGTCTCAGTTCAAAACTCCCTACATACGTTCATAAAAGCTACATACCAAGTCAAAAACTCATACCTTCTCAACGAGGTCCTCCATGTTCAGCTTGGTGGACCGTCGCACGCGCGTGATTGCCACAGCCGACGAACCAAGTCCTTCTCCATCTGTGGAATGGTATGCGCAATACGGTATAAATGAGAAATACGAGAAATATATGGACACAGTTCGCCGTTGCTCTTCGCGGGAATGTCGAGGAAGATGAGGTCAAAGCATAAACGCTGTATGGCACAATTATAGAGATAGATTAGCATGTACTAGTTGCAACCTCACCCTGGAAGTCCACAAAGTGCAATACAAAGACGAAACTGCGGCATTCGAATCCACTCGGCGATAGCATACGAATACCATTGCGCGCGGAGGTGTCCACGTGTTTTCTTGGCATACGTTAACAGTTCATAATCAAAATTAAGCAAGTACTACCATTTGTAAAATGCGAATGCGAAAGCTTCAGTTGCGGGTTGGCGCACTTTCTGTCACGATTAAGTTAGGCTTACGAAGAATTGTGGAAACTGTGTGACAAATGTGCGTTTCGTTCAGCCGCATGACCGCATGGAGATCTCTCTTGAAAAGCCAACCAAAACAAGCGCGAGAGAAAGCTGACGCGAGCAGACGATACTATGATTGCGAAAATAGCGGTTGAACGGGTCCGCATGGTACCAGTTTCCCGCGCCACGGCCGGTCTGGAGGCGCGCTCCCTTCCTCCTGTAAAGATCGAGTGCTCGCCTCCAGACCGTCCGTGCCCGCGCGTACATCACTTAAGGGGCAGCTCTCATAGGTCCGCTTCGCTCGTGACTCGTTGTCGCTGGGGGCGCGGCAATTTAAAACGGTCTAGGAGCGATCTCTCCCACAGCTCCTCTAAATCATTGATGCGGTCGTATTACATTTCTTTGAGGACGTCATTATAAAAGATGTTGCGTGTCGTCTCAGTTCAAAACCCCCTACATACTTTCATGAAAACTACATACCAAGTCAAAAACTCATACCTTCTCAACGAGGTCCTCCATGTTCAGCTTGGTGGACCGTGGCACGCGATTGATTGGCACAGCCGACGAACCAAGTCCTTCTCCATCTGTGGAATGGTATGCGCAATACGGTATAAATGAGAAATTCGAGAAATATAGGGGCACAGTTCGCCGCAGCTCTTCGCGGGAATGTCGAGCAAGATGAGGTCAAAGCATAAACGCTGTATGGCACAATTATAGAGATAGATTAGCATGTACTAGTTGCTACCTCACCCTGGAAGTCCACAAAGTGCAATACAAAGACGAAACTGCGGCATTCGAATCCACTCGGCGATAGCATACGAATACCATTGCGCGCGGAGGTGTCCACGTGTTTTCTTGGCATACGTTAACAGTTCATAATCAAAATTAAGCAAGTACTACCATTTGTAAAATGCGAATGCGAAAGCTTCGTTGCGGGTTTGGCGCACTGTCTGTCACGATTAAGTTAAGCTTACGAAGAATTGTGGGAACTGTGTGACAAATGTGCGTTTCGTTCAGCCGCATGACCGCATGGAGATCTCGCTTGAAAAGCCAACCAAAACAAGCGCGAGAGAAAGCTGACGCGAGCAGACGATCCTACGATTGCGAAAATAGCGGTTGAACGGGTCCGCATGGTACCAGTTTCCCGCGCCACGGCCGGTCTGGAGGCGCGCTCCCTTCCTCCTCTAAAGATCCGAGTGCTCGCCTCCAGACCGTCCGTGCCCGCGCGTACATCACTTAAGGGGCAGCTCTCATAGGTCCGCTTCGCTCGTGACTCGTTGTCGCTGGGGGCGCGGCAATTTAAAACGGTCTAGGAGCGATCTCTCCCACAGCTCCTCTAAATCATTGATGCGGTCGTATTACATTTCTTTGAGGACGTCATTATAAAAGATGTTGCGTGTCGTCTCAGTTCAAAACCCCCTACATACTTTCATGAAAACTACATACCAAGTCAAAAACTCATACCTTCTCAACGAGGTCCTCCATGTTCAGCTTGGTGGACCGTGGCACGCGATTGATTGGCACAGCCGACGAACCAAGTCCTTCTCCATCTGTGGAATGGTATGCGCAATACGGTATAAATGAGAAATTCGAGAAATATATGGACACAGTTCGCCGCAGCTCTTCGCGGGAATGTCGAGGAAGATGAGGTCAAAGCATAAACGCTGTATGGCACAATTATAGAGATAGATTAGCATGTACTAGTTGCTACCTCACCCTGGAAGTCCACAAAGTGCAATACAAAGACGAAACTGCGGCATTCGAATCCACTCGGCGATAGCATACGAATACCATTGCGCGCGGAGGTGTCCACGTGTTTTCTTGGCATACGTTAACAGTTCATAATCAAAATTAAGCAAGTACTACCATTTGTAAAATGCGAATGCGAAAGCTTCGTTGCGGGTTTGGCGCACTGTCTGTCATGATTAAGTTAGGCTTACGAAGAATTGTGGAAACTGTGTGACAAATGTGCGTTTCGTTCAGCCGCATGACCGCATGGAGATCTCTCTTGAAAAGCCAACCAAAACAAGCGCGAGAGAAAGCTGACGCGAGCAGACGATACTACGATTGCGAAAATAGTGGTTCAACGGGTCCGCATGGTACCAGTTTCCCGCGCCACGGCCGGTCTGGAGGCGCGCTCCCTTCCTCCTGTAAAGATCGAGTGCTCGCCTCCAGACCGTCCGTGCCCGCGCGTACATCACTTAAGGGGCAGCTCTCATAGGTCCGCTTCGCTCGTGACTCGTTGTCGCTGGGGGCGCGGCAATTTAAAACGGTCTAGGAGCGATCTCTCCCACAGCTCCTCTAAATCATTGATGCGGTCGTATTACATTTCTTTGAGGACGTCATTATAAAAGATGTTGCGTGTCGTCTCAGTTCAAAACCCCCTACATACTTTCATGAAAACTACATACCAAGTCAAAAACTCATACCTTCTCAACGAGGTCCTCCATGTTCAGCTTGGTGGACCGTCGCACGCGACTGATTGCTACAGCCGACGAACCAAGTTCTTCTCCATCTGTGGAATGGTATGCGCAATATGGTATAAATGAGAAACAAAAAACCCCTACATACCTTCATGAAAACTACATACCAAGTCAAAAACTCATACCTTCTCAACGAGGTCCTCCATGTTCAGCTTGGTGGACCGTGGCACGCGATTGATTGGCACAGCCGACGAACCAAGTCCTTCTCCATCTGTGGAATGGTATGCGCAATACGGTATAAATGAGAAATTCGAGAAATATAGGGACACAGTTCGCCGCAGCTCTTCGCGGGAATGTCGAGGAAGATGAGGTCAAAGCATAAACGCTGTATGGCACAATTATAGAGATAGATTAGCATGTACTAGTTGCTACCTCACCCTGGAAGTCCACAAAGTGCAATACAAAGACGAAACTGCGGCATTCGAATCCACTCGGCGATAGCATACGAATACCATTGCGCGCGGAGGTGTCCACGTGTTTTCTTGGCATACGTTAACAGTTCATAATCAAAATTAAGCAAGTACTACCATTTGTAAAATGCGAATGCGAAAGCTTCGTTGCGGGTTTGGCGCACTGTCTGTCACGATTAAGTTAAGCTTACGAAGAATTGTGGCAACTGTGTGACAAATGTGCGTTTCGTTCAGCCGCATGACCGCATGGAGATCTCTCTTGAAAAGCCAACCAAAACAAGCGCGAGAGAAAGCTGACGCGAGCAGACGATACTACGATTGCGAAAATAGCGGTTGAACGGGTCCGCATGGTACCAGTTTCCCGCGCCACGGCCGGTCTGGAGGCGCGCTCCCTTCCTCCTCTAAAGATCGAGTGCTCGCCTCCAGACCGTCCGTGCCCGCGCGTACATCACTTAAGGGGCAGCTCTCATAGGTCCGCTTCGCTCGTGACTCGTTGTCGCTGGGGGCGCGGCAATTTAAAACGGTCTAGGAGCGATCTCTCCCACAGCTCCTCTAAATCATTGATGCGGTCGTATTACATTTCTTTGAGGACGTCATTATAAAAGATGTTGCGTGTCGTCTCAGTTCAAAACCCCCTACATACTTTCATGAAAACTACATACCAAGTCAAAAACTCATACCTTCTCAACGAGGTCCTCCATGTTCAGCTTGGTGGACCGTCGCACGCGAGTGATTGCCACAGCCGACGAACCAAGTCCTTCTCCATCTGTGGAATGGTATGCGCAATACGGTATAAATGAGAAACAAAAAACCCCCTACATACCTTCATGAAAACTACATACCAAGTCAAAAACTCATACCTTCTCAACGAGGTCCTCCATGTTCAGCTTGGTGGACCGTGGCACGCGATTGATTGGCACAGCCGACGAACCAAGTCCTTCTCCATCTGTGGAATGGTATGCGCAATACGGTATAAATGAGAAATTCGAGAAATATAGGGACACAGTTCGCCGCAGCTCTTCGCGGGAATGTCGAGGAAGATGAGGTCAAAGCATAAACGCTGTATGGCACAATTATAGAGATAGATTAGCATGTACTAGTTGCTACCTCACCCTGGAAGTCCACAAAGTGCAATACAAAGACGAAACTGCGGCATTCGAATCCACTCGGCGATAGCATACGAATACCATTGCGCGCGGAGGTGTCCACGTGTTTTCTTGGCATACGTTAACAGTTCATAATCAAAATTAAGCAAGTACTACCATTTGTAAAATGCGAATGCGAAAGCTTCGTTGCGGGTTTGGCGCACTGTCTGTCACGATTAAGTTAAGCTTACGAAGAATTGTGGCAACTGTGTGACAAATGTGCGTTTCGTTCAGCCGCATGACCGCATGGAGATCTCGCTTGAAAAGCCAACCAAAACAAGCGCGAGAGAAAGCTGACGCGAGCAGACGATCCTACGATTGCGAAAATAGCGGTTGAACGGGTCCGCATGGTACCAGTTTCCCGCGCCACGGCCGGTCTGGAGGCGCGCTCCCTTCCTCCTCTAAAGATCCGAGTGCTCGCCTCCAGACCGTCCGTGCCCGCGCGTACATCACTTAAGGGGCAGCTCTCATAGGTCCGCTTCGCTCGTGACTCGTTGTCGCTGGGGGCGCGGCAATTTAAAACGGTCTAGGAGCGATCTCTCCCACAGCTCCTCTAAATCATTGATGCGGTCGTATTACATTTCTTTGAGGACGTCATTATAAAAGATGTTGCGTGTCGTCTCAGTTCAAAACCCCCTACATACTTTCATGAAAACTACATACCAAGTCAAAAACTCATACCTTCTCAACGAGGTCCTCCATGTTCAGCTTGGTGGACCGTCGCACGCGCGTGATTGCCACAGCCGACGAACCAAGTCCTTCTCCATCTGTGGAATGGTATGCGCAATACGGTATAAATGAGAAATTCGAGAAATATATGGACACAGTTCGCCGCAGCTCTTCGCGGGAATGTCGAGGAAGATGAGGTCAAAGCATAAACGCTGTATGGCACAATTATAGAGATAGATTAGCATGTACTAGTTGCTACCTCACCCTGGAAGTCCACAAAGTGCAATACAAAGACGAAACTGCGGCATTCGAATCCACTCGGCGATAGCATACGAATACCATTGCGCGCGGAGGTGTCCACGTGTTTTCTTGGCATACGTTAACAGTTCATAATCAAAATTAAGCAAGTACTACCATTTGTAAAATGCGAATGCGAAAGCTTCGTTGCGGGTTTGGCGCACTTTCTGTCATGATTAAGTTAGGCTTACGAAGAATTGTGGAAACTGTGTGACAAATGTGCGTTTCGTTCAGCCGCATGACCGCATGGAGATCTCGCTTGAAAAGCCAACCAAAACAAGCGCGAGAGAAAGCTGACGCGAGCAGACGATACTACGATTGCGAAAATAGTGGTTCAACGGGTCCGCATGGTACCAGTTTCCCGCGCCACGGCCGGTCTGGAGGCGCGCTCCCTTCCTCCTCTAAAGATCGAGTGCTCGCCTCCAGACCGTCCGTGCCCGCGCGTACATCACTTAAGGGGCAGCTCTCATAGGTCCGCTTCGCTCGTGACTCGTTGTCGCTGGGGGCGCGGCAATTTAAAACGGTCTAGGAGCGATCTCTCCCACAGCTCCTCTAAATCATTGATGCGGTCGTATTACATTTCTTTGAGGACGTCATTATAAAAGATGTTGCGTGTCGTCTCAGTTCAAAACCCCCTACATACTTTCATGAAAACTACATACCAAGTCAAAAACTCATACCTTCTCAACGAGGTCCTCCATGTTCAGCTTGGTGGACCGTCGCACGCGCGTGATTGCCACAGCCGACGAACCAAGTCCTTCTCCATCTGTGGAATGGTATGCGCAATACGGTATAAATGAGAAATTCGAGAAATATATGGACACAGTTCGCCGCTGCTCTTCGCGGGAATGTCGAGGAAGATGAGGTCAAAGCATAAACGCTGTATGGCACAATTATAGAGATAGATTAGCATGTACTAGTTGCAACCTCACCCTGGAAGTCCACAAAGTGCAATACAAAGACGAAACTGCGGCATTCGAATCCACTCGGCGATAGCATACGAATACCATTGCGCGCGGAGGTGTCCACGTGTTTTCTTGGCATACGTTAACAGTTCATAATCAAAATTAAGCAAGTACTACCATTTGTAAAATGCGAATGCGAAAGCTTCAGTTGCGGGTTTGGCGCACTTTCTGTCACGATTAAGTTAAGCTTACGAAGAATTGTGGCAACTGTGTGACAAATGTGCGTTTCGTTCAGCCGCATGACCGCATGGAGATCTCGCTTGAAAAGCCAACCAAAACAAGCGCGAGAGAAAGCTGACGCGAGCAGACGATCCTACGATTGCGAAAATAGCGGTTGAACGGGTCCGCATGGTACCAGTTTCCCGCGCCACGGCCGGTCTGGAGGCGCGCTCCCTTCCTCCTCTAAAGATCCGAGTGCTCGCCTCCAGACCGTCCGTGCCCGCGCGTACATCACTTAAGGGGCAGCTCTCATAGGTCCGCTTCGCTCGTGACTCGTTGTCGCTGGGGGCGCGGCAATTTAAAACGGTCTAGGAGCGATCTCTCCCACAGCTCCTCTAAATCATTGATGCGGTCGTATTACATTTCTTTGAGGACGTCATTATAAAAGATGTTGCGTGTCGTCTCAGTTCAAAACCCCCTACATACTTTCATGAAAACTACATACCAAGTCAAAAACTCATACCTTCTCAACGAGGTCCTCCATGTTCAGCTTGGTGGACCGTCGCACGCGAGTGATTGCCACAGCCGACGAACCAAGTCCTTCTCCATCTGTGGAATGGTATGCGCAATACGGTATAAATGAGAAACAAAAAACCCCCTACATACCTTCATGAAAACTACATACCAAGTCAAAAACTCATACCTTCTCAACGAGGTCCTCCATGTTCAGCTTGGTGGACCGTGGCACGCGATTGATTGGCACAGCCGACGAACCAAGTCCTTCTCCATCTGTGGAATGGTATGCGCAATACGGTATAAATGAGAAATTCGAGAAATATAGGGACACAGTTCGCCGCAGCTCTTCGCGGGAATGTCGAGGAAGATGAGGTCAAAGCATAAACGCTGTATGGCACAATTATAGAGATAGATTAGCATGTACTAGTTGCTACCTCACCCTGGAAGTCCACAAAGTGCAATACAAAGACGAAACTGCGGCATTCGAATCCACTCGGCGATAGCATACGAATACCATTGCGCGCGGAGGTGTCCACGTGTTTTCTTGGCATACGTTAACAGTTCATAATCAAAATTAAGCAAGTACTACCATTTGTAAAATGCGAATGCGAAAGCTTCGTTGCGGGTTTGGCGCACTGTCTGTCACGATTAAGTTAAGCTTACGAAGAATTGTGGCAACTGTGTGACAAATGTGCGTTTCGTTCAGCCGCATGACCGCATGGAGATCTCGCTTGAAAAGCCAACCAAAACAAGCGCGAGAGAAAGCTGACGCGAGCAGACGATCCTACGATTGCGAAAATAGCGGTTGAACGGGTCCGCATGGTACCAGTTTCCCGCGCCACGGCCGGTCTGGAGGCGCGCTCCCTTCCTCCTCTAAAGATCCGAGTGCTCGCCTCCAGACCGTCCGTGCCCGCGCGTACATCACTTAAGGGGCAGCTCTCATAGGTCCGCTTCGCTCGTGACTCGTTGTCGCTGGGGGCGCGGCAATTTAAAACGGTCTAGGAGCGATCTCTCCCACAGCTCCTCTAAATCATTGATGCGGTCGTATTACATTTCTTTGAGGACGTCATTATAAAAGATGTTGCGTGTCGTCTCAGTTCAAAACCCCCTACATACTTTCATGAAAACTACATACCAAGTCAAAAACTCATACCTTCTCAACGAGGTCCTCCATGTTTAGCTTGGTGGACCGTCGCACGCGCGTGATTGCACAGCCGACGAACCAAGTCCTTCTCCATCTGTGGAATGGTATGCGCAATACGGTATAAATGAGAAATTCGAGAAATATATGGACACAGTTCGCCGTTGCTCTTCGCGGGAATGTCGAGGAAGATGAGGTCAAAGCATAAACGCTGTAGGGCACAATTATAGAGATAGGTTAGCATGTACTAGTTGCAACCTCTCCCTGGAAGTCCACAAAGTGCAATACAAAGACGAAACTGCGGCATTCGAATCCACTCGGCGATAGCATACGAATACCATTGCGCGCGGAGGTGTCCACGTGTTTTCTTGGCATACGTTAACAGTTCATAATCAAAATTAAGCAAGTACTACCATTTGTAAAATGCGAATGCGAAAGCTTCGTTGCGGGTTTGGCGCACTGTCTGTCACGATTAAGTTAAGCTTACGAAGAATTGTGGCAACTGTGTGACAAATGTGCGTTTCGTTCAGCCGCATGACCGCATGGAGATCTCGCTTGAAAAGCCAACCAAAACAAGCGCGAGAGAAAGCTGACGCGAGCAGACGATCCTACGATTGCGAAAATAGCGGTTGAACGGGTCCGCATGGTACCAGTTTCCCGCGCCACGGCCGGTCTGGAGGCGCGCTCCCTTCCTCCTCTAAAGATCCGAGTGCTCGCCTCCAGACCGTCCGTGCCCGCGCGTACATCACTTAAGGGGCAGCTCTCATAGGTCCGCTTCGCTCGTGACTCGTTGTCGCTGGGGGCGCGGCAATTTAAAACGGTCTAGGAGCGATCTCTCCCACAGCTCCTCTAAATCATTGATGCGGTCGTATTACATTTCTTTGAGGACGTCATTATAAAAGATGTTGCGTGTCGTCTCAGTTCAAAACCCCCTACATACTTTCATGAAAACTACATACCAAGTCAAAAACTCATACCTTCTCAACGAGGTCCTCCATGTTCAGCTTGGTGGACCGTCGCACGCGCGTGATTGCCACAGCCGACGAACCAAGTCCTTCTCCATCTGTGGAATGGTATGCGCAATACGGTATAAATGAGAAATTCGAGAAATATATGGACACAGTTCGCCGCAGCTCTTCGCGGGAATGTCGAGGAAGATGAGGTCAAAGCATAAACGCTGTATGGCACAATTATAGAGATAGATTAGCATGTACTAGTTGCTAACCTCACCCTGGAAGTCCACAAAGTGCAATACAAAGACGAAACTGCGGCATTCGAATCCACTCGGCGATAGCATACGAATACCATTGCGCGCGGAGGTGTCCACGTGTTTTCTTGGCATACGTTAACAGTTCATAATCAAAATTAAGCAAGTACTACCATTTGTAAAATGCGAATGCGAAAGCTTCGTTGCGGGTTTGGCGCACTGTCTGTCACGATTAAGTTAAGCTTACGAAGAATTGTGGCAACTGTGTGACAAATGTGCGTTTCGTTCAGCCGCATGACCGCATGGAGATCTCGCTTGAAAAGCCAACCAAAACAAGCGCGAGAGAAAGCTGACGCGAGCAGACGATCCTACGATTGCGAAAATAGCGGTTGAACGGGTCCGCATGGTACCAGTTTCCCGCGCCACGGCCGGTCTGGAGGCGCGCTCCCTTCCTCCTCTAAAGATCCGAGTGCTCGCCTCCAGACCGTCCGTGCCCGCGCGTACATCACTTAAGGGGCAGCTCTCATAGGTCCGCTTCGCTCGTGACTCGTTGTCGCTGGGGGCGCGGCAATTTAAAACGGTCTAGGAGCGATCTCTCCCACAGCTCCTCTAAATCATTGATGCGGTCGTATTACATTTCTTTGAGGACGTCATTATAAAAGATGTTGCGTGTCGTCTCAGTTCAAAACCCCCTACATACTTTCATGAAAACTACATACCAAGTCAAAAACTCATACCTTCTCAACGAGGTCCTCCATGTTCAGCTTGGTGGACCGTCGCACGCGCGTGATTGCCACAGCCGACGAACCAAGTCCTTCTCCATCTGTGGAATGGTATGCGCAATACGGTATAAATGAGAAATTCGAGAAATATATGGACACAGTTCGCCGTTGCTCTTCGCGGGAATGTCGAGGAAGATGAGGTCAAAGCATAAACGCTGTATGGCACAATTATAGAGATAGATTAGCATGTACTAGTTGCAACCTCACCCTGGAAGTCCACAAAGTGCAATACAAAGACGAAACTGCGGCATTCGAATCCACTCGGCGATAGCATACGAATACCATTGCGCGCGGAGGTGTCCACGTGTTTTCTTGGCATACGTTAAGAGTTCATAATCAAAATTAAGCAAGTACTACCATTTGTAAAATGCGAATGCGAAAGCTTCGTTGCGGGTTTGGCGCACTTTTTGTCACGATTAAGTTAAGCTTACGAAGAATTGTGGCAACTGTGTGACAAATGTGCGTTTCGTTCAGCCGCATGACCGCATGGAGATCTCGCTTGAAAAGCCAACCAAAACAAGCGCGAGAGAAAGCTGACGCGAGCAGACGATCCTACGATTGCGAAAATAGCGGTTGAACGGGTCCGCATGGTACCAGTTTCCCGCGCCACGGCCGGTCTGGAGGCGCGCTCCCTTCCTCCTCTAAAGATCCGAGTGCTCGCCTCCAGACCGTCCGTGCCCGCGCGTACATCACTTAAGGGGCAGCTCTCATAGGTCCGCTTCGCTCGTGACTCGTTGTCGCTGGGGGCGCGGCAATTTAAAACGGTCTAGGAGCGATCTCTCCCACAGCTCCTCTAAATCATTGATGCGGTCGTATTACATTTCTTTGAGGACGTCATTATAAAAGATGTTGCGTGTCGTCTCAGTTCAAAACCCCCTACATACTTTCATGAAAACTACATACCAAGTCAAAAACTCATACCTTCTCAACGAGGTCCTCCATGTTCAGCTTGGTGGACCGTCGCACGCGAGTGATTGCCACAGCCGACGAACCAAGTCCTTCTCCATCTGTGGAATGGTATGCGCAATACGGTATAAATGAGAAACAAAAAACCCCCTACATACCTTCATGAAAACTACATACCAAGTCAAAAACTCATACCTTCTCAACGAGGTCCTCCATGTTCAGCTTGGTGGACCGTGGCACGCGATTGATTGGCACAGCCGACGAACCAAGTCCTTCTCCATCTGTGGAATGGTATGCGCAATACGGTATAAATGAGAAATTCGAGAAATATAGGGACACAGTTCGCCGCAGCTCTTCGCGGGAATGTCGAGGAAGATGAGGTCAAAGCATAAACGCTGTATGGCACAATTATAGAGATAGATTAGCATGTACTAGTTGCTACCTCACCCTGGAAGTCCACAAAGTGCAATACAAAGACGAAACTACGGCATTCGAATCCACTCGGCGATAGCATACGAATACCATTGCGCGCGGAGGTGTCCACGTGTTTTCTTGGCATACGTTAACAGTTCATAATCAAAATTAAGCAAGTACTACCATTTGTAAAATGCGAATGCGAAAGCTTCGTTGCGGGTTTGGCGCACTGTCTGTCACGATTAAGTTAAGCTTACGAAGAATTGTGGCAACTGTGTGACAAATGTGCGTTTCGTTCAGCCGCATGACCGCATGGAGATCTCGCTTGAAAAGCCAACCAAAACAAGCGCGAGAGAAAGCTGACGCGAGCAGACGATCCTACGATTGCGAAAATAGCGGTTGAACGGGTCCGCATGGTACCAGTTTCCCGCGCCACGGCCGGTCTGGAGGCGCGCTCCCTTCCTCCTCTAAAGATCCGAGTGCTCGCCTCCAGACCGTCCGTGCCCGCGCGTACATCACTTAAGGGGCAGCTCTCATAGGTCCGCTTCGCTCGTGACTCGTTGTCGCTGGGGGCGCGGCAATTTAAAACGGTCTAGGAGCGATCTCTCCCACAGCTCCTCTAAATCATTGATGCGGTCGTATTACATTTCTTTGAGGACGTCATTATAAAAGATGTTGCGTGTCGTCTCAGTTCAAAACCCCCTACATACTTTCATGAAAACTACATACCAAGTCAAAAACTCATACCTTCTCAACGAGGTCCTCCATGTTTAGCTTGGTGGACCGTCGCACGCGCGTGATTGCCACAGCCGACGAACCAAGTCCTTCTCCATCTGTGGAATGGTATGCGCAATACGGTATAAATGAGAAATTCGAGAAATATATGGACACAGTTCGCCGCAGCTCTTCGCGGGAATGTCGAGGAAGATGAGGTCAAAGCATAAACGCTGTATGGCACAATTATAGAGATAGATTAGCATGTACTAGTTGCTAACCTCACCCTGGAAGTCCACAAAGTGCAATACAAAGACGAAACTGCGGCATTCGAATCCACTCGGCGATAGCATACGAATACCATTGCGCGCGGAGGTGTCCACGTGTTTTCTTGGCATACGTTAACAGTTCATAATCAAAATTAAGCAAGTACTACCATTTGTAAAATGCGAATGCGAAAGCTTCAGTTGCGGGTTTGGCGCACTTTCTGTCACGATTAAGTTAAGCTTACGAAGAATTGTGGCAACTGTGTGACAAATGTGCGTTTCGTTCAGCCGCATGACCGCATGGAGATCTCTCTTGAAAAGCCAACCAAAACAAGCGCGAGAGAAAGCTGACGCGAGCAGACGATCCTACGATTGCGAAAATAGCGGTTGAACGGGTCCGCATGGTACCAGTTTCCCGCGCCACGGCCGGTCTGGAGGCGCGCTCCCTTCCTCCTCTAAAGATCGAGTGCTCGCCTCCAGACCGTCCGTGCCCGCGCGTACATCACTTAAGGGGCAGCTCTCATAGGTCCGCTTCGCTCGTGACTCGTTGTCGCTGGGGGCGCGGCAATTTAAAACGGTCTAGGAGCGATCTCTCCCACAGCTCCTCTAAATCATTGATGCGGTCGTATTACATTTCTTTGAGGACGTCATTATAAAAGATGTTGCGTGTCGTCTCAGTTCAAAACCCCCTACATACTTTCATGAAAACTACATACCAAGTCAAAAACTCATACCTTCTCAACGAGGTCCTCCATGTTCAGCTTGGTGGACCGTCGCACGCGCGTGATTGCCACAGCCGACGAACCAAGTCCTTCTCCATCTGTGGAATGGTATGCGCAATACGGTATAAATGAGAAATTCGAGAAATATATGGACACAGTTCGCCGCTGCTCTTCGCGGGAATGTCGAGGAAGATGAGGTCAAAGCATAAACGCTGTATGGCACAATTATAGAGATAGATTAGCATGTACTAGTTGCAACCTCACCCTGGAAGTCCACAAAGTGCAATACAAAGACGAAACTGCGGCATTCGAATCCACTCGGCGATAGCATACGAATACCATTGCGCGCGGAGGTGTCCACGTGTTTTCTTGGCATACGTTAACAGTTCATAATCAAAATTAAGCAAGTACTACCATTTGTAAAATGCGAATGCGAAAGCTTCGTTGCGGGTTTGGCGCACTGTCTGTCACGATTAAGTTAAGCTTACGAAGAATTGTGGCAACTGTGTGACAAATGTGCGTTTCGTTCAGCCGCATGACCGCATGGAGATCTCGCTTGAAAAGCCAACCAAAACAAGCGCGAGAGAAAGCTGACGCGAGCAGACGATCCTACGATTGCGAAAATAGCGGTTGAACGGGTCCGCATGGTACCAGTTTCCCGCGCCACGGCCGGTCTGGAGGCGCGCTCCCTTCCTCCTCTAAAGATCCGAGTGCTCGCCTCCAGACCGTCCGTGCCCGCGCGTACATCACTTAAGGGGCAGCTCTCATAGGTCCGCTTCGCTCGTGACTCGTTGTCGCTGGGGGCGCGGCAATTTAAAACGGTCTAGGAGCGATCTCTCCCACAGCTCCTCTAAATCATTGATGCGGTCGTATTACATTTCTTTGAGGACGTCATTATAAAAGATGTTGCGTGTCGTCTCAGTTCAAAACCCCCTACATACTTTCATGAAAACTACATACCAAGTCAAAAACTCATACCTTCTCAACGAGGTCCTCCATGTTTAGCTTGGTGGACCGTCGCACGCGCGTGATTGCCACAGCCGACGAACCAAGTCCTTCTCCATCTGTGGAATGGTATGCGCAATACGGTATAAATGAGAAATTCGAGAAATATATGGACACAGTTCGCCGCAGCTCTTCGCGGGAATGTCGAGGAAGATGAGGTCAAAGCATAAACGCTGTATGGCACAATTATAGAGATAGATTAGCATGTACTAGTTGCTACCTCACCCTGGAAGTCCACAAAGTGCAATACAAAGACGAAACTGCGGCATTCGAATCCACTCGGCGATAGCATACGAATACCATTGCGCGCGGAGGTGTCCACGTGTTTTCTTGGCATACGTTAAGAGTTCATAACCAAAATTAAGCAAGTACTACCATTTGTAAAATGCGAATGCGAAAGCTTCGTTGCGGGTTTGGCGCACTTTCTGTCACGATTAAGTTAAGCTTACGAAGAATTGTGGCAACTGTGTGACAAATGTGCGTTTCGTTCAGCCGCATGACCGCATGGAGATCTCGCTTGAAAAGCCAACCAAAACAAGCGCGAGAGAAAGCTGACGCGAGCAGACGATCCTACGATTGCGAAAATAGCGGTTGAACGGGTCCGCATGGTACCAGTTTCCCGCGCCACGGCCGGTCTGGAGGCGCGCTCCCTTCCTCCTCTAAAGATCCGAGTGCTCGCCTCCAGACCGTCCGTGCCCGCGCGTACATCACTTAAGGGGCAGCTCTCATAGGTCCGCTTCGCTCGTGACTCGTTGTCGCTGGGGGCGCGGCAATTTAAAACGGTCTAGGAGCGATCTCTCCCACAGCTCCTCTAAATCATTGATGCGGTCGTATTACATTTCTTTGAGGACGTCATTATAAAAGATGTTGCGTGTCGTCTCAGTTCAAAACCCCCTACATACTTTCATGAAAACTACATACCAAGTCAAAAACTCATACCTTCTCAACGAGGTCCTCCATGTTCAGCTTGGTGGACCGTCGCACGCGAGTGATTGCCACAGCCGACGAACCAAGTCCTTCTCCATCTGTGGAATGGTATGCGCAATACGGTATAAATGAGAAATTCGAGAAATATATGGACACAGTTCGCCGCAGCTCTTCGCGGGAATGTCGAGGAAGATGAGGTCAAAGCATAAACGCTGTATGGCACAATTATAGAGATAGATTAGCATGTACTAGTTGCTACCTCACCCTGGAAGTCCACAAAGTGCAATACAAAGACGAAACTGCGGCATTCGAATCCACTCGGCGATAGCATACGAATACCATTGCGCGCGGAGGTGTCCACGTGTTTTCTTGGCATACGTTAACAGTTCATAATCAAAATTAAGCAAGTACTACCATTTGTAAAATGCGAATGCGAAAGCTTCGTTGCGGGTTTGGCGCACTGTCTGTCACGATTAAGTTAAGCTTACGAAGAATTGTGGCAACTGTGTGACAAATGTGCGTTTCGTTCAGCCGCATGACCGCATGGAGATCTCGCTTGAAAAGCCAACCAAAACAAGCGCGAGAGAAAGCTGACGCGAGCAGACGATCCTACGATTGCGAAAATAGCGGTTGAACGGGTCCGCATGGTACCAGTTTCCCGCGCCACGGCCGGTCTGGAGGCGCGCTCCCTTCCTCCTCTAAAGATCCGAGTGCTCGCCTCCAGACCGTCCGTGCCCGCGCGTACATCACTTAAGGGGCAGCTCTCATAGGTCCGCTTCGCTCGTGACTCGTTGTCGCTGGGGGCGCGGCAATTTAAAACGGTCTAGGAGCGATCTCTCCCACAGCTCCTCTAAATCATTGATGCGGTCGTATTACATTTCTTTGAGGACGTCATTATAAAAGATGTTGCGTGTCGTCTCAGTTCAAAACCCCCTACATACTTTCATGAAAACTACATACCAAGTCAAAAACTCATACCTTCTCAACGAGGTCCTCCATGTTTAGCTTGGTGGACCGTCGCACGCGCGTGATTGCCACAGCCGACGAACCAAGTCCTTCTCCATCTGTGGAATGGTATGCGCAATACGGTATAAATGAGAAATTCGAGAAATATATGGACACAGTTCGCCGCTGCTCTTCGCGGGAATGTCGAGGAAGATGAGGTCAAAGCATAAACGCTGTATGGCACAATTATAGAGATAGATTAGCATGTACTAGTTGCTACCTCACCCTGGAAGTCCACAAAGTGCAATACAAAGACGAAACTACGGCATTCGAATCCACTCGGCGATAGCATACGAATACCATTGCGCGCGGAGGTGTCCACGTGTTTTCTTGGCATACGTTAACAGTTCATAATCAAAATTAAGCAAGTACTACCATTTGTAAAATGCGAATGCGAAAGCTTCGTTGCGGGTTTGGCGCACTGTCTGTCACGATTAAGTTAAGCTTACGAAGAATTGTGGCAACTGTGTGACAAATGTGCGTTTCGTTCAGCCGCATGACCGCATGGAGATCTCGCTTGAAAAGCCAACCAAAACAAGCGCGAGAGAAAGCTGACGCGAGCAGACGATCCTACGATTGCGAAAATAGCGGTTGAACGGGTCCGCATGGTACCAGTTTCCCGCGCCACGGCCGGTCTGGAGGCGCGCTCCCTTCCTCCTCTAAAGATCCGAGTGCTCGCCTCCAGACCGTCCGTGCCCGCGCGTACATCACTTAAGGGGCAGCTCTCATAGGTCCGCTTCGCTCGTGACTCGTTGTCGCTGGGGGCGCGGCAATTTAAAACGGTCTAGGAGCGATCTCTCCCACAGCTCCTCTAAATCATTGATGCGGTCGTATTACATTTCTTTGAGGACGTCATTATAAAAGATGTTGCGTGTCGTCTCAGTTCAAAACCCCCTACATACTTTCATGAAAACTACATACCAAGTCAAAAACTCATACCTTCTCAACGAGGTCCTCCATGTTCAGCTTGGTGGACCGTCGCACGCGATTGATTGGCACAGCCGACGAACCAAGTCCTTCTCCATCTGTGGAATGGTATGCGCAATACGGTATAAATGAGAAATTCGAGAAATATAGGGACACAGTTCGCCGCAGCTCTTCGCGGGAATGTCGAGGAAGATGAGGTCAAAGCATAAACGCTGTATGGCACAATTATAGAGATAGATTAGCATGTACTAGTTGCTACCTCACCCTGGAAGTCCACAAAGTGCAATACAAAGACGAAACTGCGGCATTCGAATCCACTCGGCGATAGCATACGAATACCATTGCGCGCGGAGGTGTCCACGTGTTTTCTTGGCATACGTTAACAGTTCATAATCAAAATTAAGCAAGTACTACCATTTGTAAAATGCGAATGCGAAAGCTTCGTTGCGGGTTTGGCGCACTGTCTGTCACGATTAAGTTAAGCTTACGAAGAATTGTGGCAACTGTGTGACAAATGTGCGTTTCGTTCAGCCGCATGACCGCATGGAGATCTCGCTTGAAAAGCCAACCAAAACAAGCGCGAGAGAAAGCTGACGCGAGCAGACGATCCTACGATTGCGAAAATAGCGGTTGAACGGGTCCGCATGGTACCAGTTTCCCGCGCCACGGCCGGTCTGGAGGCGCGCTCCCTTCCTCCTCTAAAGATCCGAGTGCTCGCCTCCAGACCGTCCGTGCCCGCGCGTACATCACTTAAGGGGCAGCTCTCATAGGTCCGCTTCGCTCGTGACTCGTTGTCGCTGGGGGCGCGGCAATTTAAAACGGTCTAGGAGCGATCTCTTCCCACAGCTCCTCTAAATCATTGATGCGGTCGTATTACATTTCTTTGAGGACGTCATTATAAAAGATGTTGCGTGTCGTCTCAGTTCAAAACCCCCTACATACTTTCATGAAAACTACATACCAAGTCAAAAACTCATACCTTCTCAACGAGGTCCTCCATAGTTCCGCTTGGTGGACCTGTCGGCACGCGATTGATTGCCACAGCCGACGAACCAAGTCCTTCTCCATCTGTGGAATGGTATGCGCAATACGGTATAAATGAGAAACAAAAAGCCCCCTACATACCTTCATGAAAACTACATACCAAGTCAAAAACTCATACCTTCTCAACGAGGTCCTCCATGTTTAGCTTGGTGGACCGTCGCACGCGCGTGATTGCCACAGCCGACGAACCAAGTCCTTCTCCATCTGTGGAATGGTATGCGCAATACGGTATAAATGAGAAATTCGAGAAATATATGGACACAGTTCGCCGCTGCTCTTCGCGGGAATGTCGAGGAAGATGAGGTCAAAGCATAAACGCTGTATTGCACAATTATTACATTTCTTTGAGGACGTCATTATAAACGATGTTGCGTGTCGTCTCAGTTCAAAACCCCCTACATACCTTCATAAAAACTACATACCAAGTCAAAAACTCATACCTCCTTAATGAGGTCCTCCATGTTCAGCTTGGTGGACCGTGGCACGCGAGTGATTGCCACAGCCGACGAACCAAGTCCTTCATCTGTGGAATGGTATGCGCAATAAGGTATAAATGAGAAACAAAAAAACCCCTATATACCTTCATGAAAACTACATACCAAGTCAAAAACTCATACCTTCTCAACGAGGTCCTCCATGTTCAGCTTGGTGGACCGTGGCACGCGATTGATTGGCACAGCCGACGAACCAAGTCCTTCTCCATCTGTGGAATGGTATGCGCAATACGGTATAAATGAGAAATTCGAGAAATATAGGGACACAGTTCGCCGCAGCTCTTCGCGGGAATGTCGAGGAAGATGAGGTCAAAGCATAAACGCTGTATGCCACAATTATAGAGATAGATTAGCATGTACTAGTTGCTACCTCACCCTGGAAGTCCACAAAGTGCAATACAAAGACGAAACTGCGGCATTCGAATCCACTCGGCGATAGCATACGAATACCATTGCGCGCGGAGGTGTCCACGTGTTTTCTTGGCATACGTTAAGAGTTCATAATCAAAATTAAGCAAGTACTACCATTTGTAAAATGCGAATGCGAAAGCTTCGTTGCGGGTTTGGCGCACTTTTTGTCACGATTAAGTTAAGCTTACGAAGAATTGTGGCAACTGTGTGACAAATGTGCGTTTCGTTCAGCCGCATGACCGCATGGAGATCTCGCTTGAAAAGCCAACCAAAACAGGCGCGAGAGAAAGCTGACGCGAGCAGACGATCCTACGATTGCGAAAATAGCGGTTGAACGGGTCCGCATGGTACCAGTTTCACGCGCCACGGCCGGTCTGGAGGCGCGCTCCCTTCCTCCTCTAAAGATCCGAGTGCTCGCCTCCAGACCGTCCGTGCCCGCGCGTACATCACTTAAGGGGCAGCTCTCATAGGTCCGCTTCGCTCGTGACTCGTTGTCGCTGGGGGCGCGGCAATTTAAAACGGTCTAGGAGCGATCTCTCCCACGGCTCCTCTAAATCATTGATGCGGTCGTATTACATTTCTTTGAGGACGTCATTATAAAAGATGTTGCGTGTCGTCTCAGTTCAAAACCCCCTACATACTTTCATGAAAACTACATACCAAGTCAAAAACTCATACCTTCTCAACGAGGTCCTCCATGTTCAGCTTGGTGGACCGTGGCACGCGATTGATTGGCACAGCCGACGAACCAAGTCCTTCTCCATCTGTGGAATGGTATGCGCAATACGGTATAAATGAGTAATTCGAGAAATATAGGGACACAGTTCACCGCAGCTCTACGCGGGAATGTCGAGGAAGATGAGGTCAAAGCATAAACGCTGTATGGCACAATTATAGAGATAGATTAGCATGTACTAGTTGCTACCTCACCCTGGAAGTCCACAAAGTGCAATACAAAGACGAAACTGCGGCATTCGAATCCACTCGGCGATAGCATACGAATACCATTGCGCGCGGAGGTGTCCACGTGTTTTCTTGGCATAGGTTAACAGTTCATAATCAAAATTAATCAAGTACTACCATTTGTAAAATGCGAATGCGAAAGCTTCGTTGCGGGTTTTGCGCACTGTCTGTCACGCTTAAGTTAAGCTTACGAAGAATTGTGGCAACTGTGTGACAAATGTGCGTTTCGTTCAGCCGCATGACCGCATGGAGATCTCGCTTGAAAAGCCAACCAAAACAAGCGCGAGAGAAAGCTGACGCGAGCAGACGATCCTACGATTGCGAAAATAGCGGTTGAACGGGTCCGCATGGTACCAGTTTCACGCGCCACGGCCGGTCTGGAGGCGCGCTCCCTTCCTCCTCTAAAGATCCGAGTGCTCGCCTCCAGACCGTCCGTGCCCGCGCGTACATCACTTAAGGGGCAGCTCTCATAGGTCCGCTTCGCTCGTGACTCGTTGTCGCTGGGGGCGCGGCAATTTAAAACGGTCTAGGAGCGATCTCTTCCACGGCTCCTCTAAATCATTGATGCGGTCGTATTACATTTCTTTGAGGACGTCATTATAAAAGATGTTGCGTGTCGTCTCAGTTCAAAACCCCCTACATACTTTCATGAAAACTACATACCAAGTCAAAAACTCATACCTTCTCAACGAGGTCCTCCATATTCCGCTTGGTGGACTGTGGCACGCGATTGATTGCCACAGCCGACGAACCAAGTCCTTCTCCATCTGTGGAATGGTATGCGCAATACGGTATAAATGAGAAACAAAAAGCCCCCTACATACCTTCATGAAAACTACATACCAAGTCAAAAACTCATACCTTCTCAACGAGGTCCTCCATGTTTAGCTTGGTGGACCGTCGCACGCGCGTGATTGCCACAGCCGACGAACCAAGTCCTTCTCCATCTGTGGAATGGTATGCGCAATACGGTATAAATGAGAAATTCGAGAAATATATGGACACAGTTCGCCGCTGCTCTTCGCGGGAATGTCGAGGAAGATGAGGTCAAAGCATAAACGCTGTATTGCACAATTATTACATTTCTTTGAGGACGTCATTATAAACGATGTTGCGTGTCGTCTCAGTTCAAAACCCCCTACATACCTTCATAAAAACTACATACCAAGTCAAAAACTCATACCTCCTTAATGAGGTCCTCCATGTTCAGCTTGGTGGACCGTGGCACGCGAGTGATTGCCACAGCCGACGAACCAAGTCCTTCATCTGTGGAATGGTATGCGCAATAAGGTATAAATGAGAAACAAAAAAACCCCTATATACCTTCATGAAAACTACATACCAAGTCAAAAACTCATACCTTCTCAACGAGGTCCTCCATGTTCAGCTTGGTGGACCGTGGCACGCGATTGATTGGCACAGCCGACGAACCAAGTCCTTCTCCATCTGTGGAATGGTATGCGCAATACGGTATAAATGAGAAATTCGAGAAATATAGGGACACAGTTCGCCGCAGCTCTTCGCGGGAATGTCGAGGAAGATGAGGTCAAAGCATAAACGCTGTATGCCACAATTATAGAGATAGATTAGCATGTACTAGTTGCTACCTCACCCTGGAAGTCCACAAAGTGCAATACAAAGACGAAACTGCGGCATTCGAATCCACTCGGCGATAGCATACGAATACCATTGCGCGCGGAGGTGTCCACGTGTTTTCTTGGCATACGTTAAGAGTTCATAATCAAAATTAAGCAAGTACTACCATTTGTAAAATGCGAATGCTAAAGCTTCGTTGCGGGTTTGGCGCACTTTCTGTCACGATTAAGTTAAGCTTACGAAGAATTGTGGCAACTGTGTGACAAATGTGCGTTTCGTTCAGCCGCATGACCGCATGGAGATCTCGCTTGAAAAGCCAACCAAAACAGGCGCGAGAGAAAGCTGACGCGAGCAGACGATCCTACGATTGCGAAAATAGTGGTTGAACGGGTCCGCATGGTACCAGTTTCGCGCGCCACGGCCGGTCTGGAGGCGCGCTCCCTTCCTCCTCTAAAGATCAGAGTGCTCGCCTCCAGACCGTCCGTGCCCGCGCGTACATCACTTAAGGGGCCGCTCTCATAAGTCCGCTTCGCTCGTGACTCGTTGTCGCCGGGGGCGCGGCAATTTAAAACGGTCTATCAGCGATCTCTCCCGCATCTCCTCTAAATCATTGATGCGGTCGTATTACATTTCTTTGAGGACGTCATTATAAAAGATGTTGCGTGTCGTCTCAGTTTAAAACCCCCTACATACCTTCATAAAAACTACATACCAAGTCAAAAACTCATGCCTTCTCAACGAGGTCCTCCATGTTCAGCTTGGGTGACCGTGGCACGCGAGTGATTGCCACAGCCGACGAACCAAGACCCTCTCCATCTGTGGAATGGTATGCGCAATACGGTATAAATGAGAAATTCGAGAAATATATGGACACAGTTCGCCGCAGCTCCTTGCGGGAATGTCGAGGAAGATGAGGTCAAAGCATAAACGCTGTAAGGCACAATTGTAGAGATAGATTAGCATGTACTAGTTGCAACCTCACCCTGTAAGTCCACAAAGTGCAATACAAAGACAAAACTGCGGCATTCGAATCAACTCGCCGATAGCATACGAATACCATTGCAGGCGGAGATGTCCACGTGTTTTCTTGGCATACGTTATGTGATGTTTTTTTCGTCACTGATCTCGGGGGCGTGCGGGTGTTAGGAGAGATGGAGAGGGAAGACACATTCCAACACAGCAAGCAGGTTTAAATTACACGCAAACTCAAAACTCGACATAAAGCTCACTCAAAATAACACACACTGAATGAAAAACTACCAACAAATACACAACTTATAAAAGCGATAAACATGCCCTAAATTCCTATCCACGATAGTTCTGGGCGATTTCTACATCAAAGTCTGGCAACTCTGCCTACTGTTGTGGCGCTACTGGAATGGAACGCTCTTACTGAGTTCGTCACTGTTGTTCTCGTTGCTCGTTTCTTCCCGGCGGGAATCTCGGGGGACCTTTCTTAATGTGGTTGTCTTTTCGCCGACCGTCGCATAAATCTTGCTGCATTGAAGTCGGTCCTACCTTTCAACTCGCTCGTCTCGGGAGCCTGGGTAACCCGGTCGCTGTTGCTGACGTGGCAGGGAAGGCTTGACGGGTTAGGCCTAGCGACGTGCTCGGCCACCGCTTCCGTCCAGCTACTTTCCCGAGTGCCGACGTGGCGTTCCGGGGATCATCGAACGTGCCGGTCTGCCGTGGAAGAGGGGTCCTTTCTGGGGTGCCCGGTCCTGCCGTGAGAGGCTGCAGCCAGTCCAGGAGCCTCACTCAAACTTGCCGAGGTCGGCGGCCACACCATGGACGGCCAACGTGACGGACTCGGCCAGACCCCCAAGTCTCCTGTCACCAGAGCGGAGCTGGCGATGCGACCTTCCTGGCCCGGAGCCACGTCGATAATGCTCGCTCAGCCTTGCTTCTCCCTCGATCACAGCTCGGATCACGCGCCTCGCGCGCTCGCGCAGTTCGGAACGCTCCGATCACATCGTCCTTGTCTTCTTTTACTTCGCCGCCGGCGTCTTACTCATGACACGTTAACAGTTACTAATCAAAATTAAGCAAGTACTACCATTTGTAAATTGCGAATGCGAAAGCTTCATTGCGGGGTTGGCGCACTTTCTGTCACGATTAAGTTAGGCTTACGAAGAATTGTGGCAACTGTGTGACAAATGTGCGTTTCGTTCAGCCGCATGACCGCATGGAGATCTCTCTTGAAAAGCTAACCAAAACAAGCGCGAGAGAAAGCTGACGCGAGCAGACGATACTACGATTGCGAAAATAGCGGTTTGAACGGCTCCGCATGGTGCCAGTTTCCCGCGCCACGGCCGGTCTGGAGGCGCGCTCCCTTCCTCCTCTAAAGATCGAGTGCTCGCCTCCAGACCGTCCGTGCCTGCGCGTACATCACTTAAGGGGCAGCTCTCATAGGTCCGATTTGCTCGTCACTCGTTGTCGCCGGGGGGGGGGGGGCAATTTAAATCGGTCGAGGAGCTATCTCTCCCACAGCTCCTCTAAATCATTGATGCGGTCGTATTACATTTCTTTGAGGACGTCATTATAAAAGATGTTGCGTGTCGTCTCAGTTCAAAACCCCCTACATACCTTCATAAAAACTACAGACCAAGTCAAAAACTCATACCTTCTCAACGAGGTCCTCCATGTTCAGCTTGGTGGACCGTGGCACGCGACTGATTGCAACAGCCGACGAACCAAGTCCCTCTCCATCTGTGGAATGGTATGCGCAATACGGTATAAATGAGAAATTCGTGAAATATATGAACACAGTTCGCCGCAGCTCTTCGCGGGAATGTCGAGGAAGATGAGTTCAAAGCATAAACGCTGTATGGCACAATTATAGAGATAGATTAGCATGTACTAGTTGCAACCTCACCCTGGAAGTCCACAAAGTGCAATACAAAGACGAAACTGCGGCATTCGAATCCACTCGGTGATAGCATACGAATACCATTGTGCGCGGAGGTGTCCACGTGTTTTCTTGGCATACGTTTACAGTTCCTAATCAAAATTAAGCAAGTATTACCATTTGTAAAACGCGAAAGCTTCATTGCGGGGTTGGCGCACTTTTTGTCACGATTAAGTTAAGTTTATGAAGAATTGTGGCAACTGTGTGACAAATGTGCGTTTCGTTCAGCCACATGACCGCATGAAGATCTCTCTTGAAAAGCCAACCAAAACAAGCGCGAGAGAAAGCTGACGCGAGCAGACGATACTACGATTGCGAAAATAGTGGTTGAACGGGTCCGCATGTTACCAGTTTCCCGCACCACGGCCGGTCTGGAGGCGCGCTCCCTTCCTCCTCTAAAGATCGAGTGCTCGCCTCCAGAGCCTCCGTGCCCGCGCGTACATCACTTAAGGGGCAGCTCTCATTGGTCCACTTCGCTCGTGACTCGTTGTCGCCGGGGGCGCGGCAATTTAAATCGGTCTAGAAGCGATCTCTCGCACATCTCCTCTAAATCATTGATGCGGTCGTGTTACATTTCTTTCAGGACGTCATTATAAAAAAAGTTGCGTGTCGTCTCAGTTCAAAACCCCCTACATATCTTCATAAAAACTACATACCAAGTCAAAAACTCATACCTTCTCAACGAGGTCCTCCATGTTCAGCTCGGTGGACCGTGGCACGCGACTGATTGCCACAGCGGACGAACCAAGTCCCTCTCCATCTGTGGAATGGTATGCGCAATACGGTATAAATGAGAACTTGGAGAAATATATGGACACAGTTCGCCGCAGCTCTTGCGGGAATATCGAGGAAGATGAGGTCAAAGCATGAACGCTGTATGCCAAAGCATGAACGCTGTATGGCACAATTATAGAGATAGATTAGCATGTACTAGTTGCAACCTCACCCTCAAAGTCCACAAAGTACAATACAAAGACGAAACTGCAGCATTCGAATCCATTCGGCGATGGCATGCGAATACGATTGCGCGCGAAGGTGTCCACGTGTTTTCTTGGCATACGTTAACAGTTCATAATCAAAATTAATCAAGTACTACCATTTGTAAAATGCGAATGCGAAAGCTTCGTTGCGGGTTTGGCGCACTGTCTGTCACGCTTAAGTTAAGCTTACGAAGAATTGTGGCAACTGTGTGACAAATGTGCGTTTCGTTCAGCCGCATGACCGCATGGAGATCTCGCTTGAAAAGCCAACCAAAACAAGCGCGAGAGAAAGCTGACGCGAGCAGACGAATCTACGATTGCGAAAATAGCGGTTGAACGGGTCCGCATGGTACCAGTTTCCCGCGCCACGGCCGGTCTGGAGGCGAGCTCCCTTCCTCCTCTAAAGATCCGAGTGCTCGCCTCCAGACCGTCCGTGCCCGCGCGTACATCACTTAAGGGGCAGCTCTCATAGGTCCGCTTCGCTCGTGACTCGTTGTCGCTGGGGGCGCGGCAATTTAAAACGGTATAGAAGCGATCTCTCCCACAGCTCCTCTAAATCATTGATGCGGTCGTATTACATTTCTTTGAGGACGTCATTATAAAAGATGTTGCGTGTCGTCTCAGTTCAAAACCCCCTACATACTTTCATGAAAACTACATACCAAGTCAAAAACTCATACCTTCTCAACGAGGTCCTCCATGTTCAGCTTGGTGGACCGTGGCACGCGATTGATTGGCACAGCCGACGAACCAAGTCCTTCTCCATCTGTGGAATGGTATGCGCAATACGGTATAAATGAGAAATTCGAGAAATATAGGGACACAGTTCGCCGTAGCTCTTCGCGGGAATGTCGAGGAAGATGAGGTCAAAGCATAAACGCTGTATGGCACAATTATAGAGATAGATTAGCATGTACTAGTTGCTACCTCACCCTGGAAGTCCACAAAGTGCAATACAAAGACGAAACTACGGCATTCGAATCCACTCGGCGATAGCATACGAATACCATTGCGCGCGGAGGTGTCCACGTGTTTTCGTGGCATACGTTAACAGTTCATAATCAAAAATAAGCAAGTACTACCATTTGTAAAATGCGAATGCGAAAGCTTCGTTGCGGGTTTGGCGCACTGTCTGTCACGATTAAGTTAAGCTTACGAAGAATTGTGGCAACTGTGTGACAAATGTGCGTTTCGTTCAGCCGCATGACCGCATGGAGATCTCGCTTGAAAAGCCAACCAAAACAAGCGCGAGAGAAAGCTGACGCGAGCAGACGATCCTACGATTGCGAAAATAGCGGTTGAACGGGTCCGCATGGTACCAGTTTCCCGCGCCACGGCCGGTCTGGAGGCGCGCTCCCTTCCTCCTCTAAAGATCCGAGTGCTCGCCTCCAGACCGTCCGTGCCCGCGCGTAGATCACTTAAGGGGCAGCTCTCATAGGTCCGCTTCGCTCGTGACTCGTTGTCGCTGGGACGCGGCAAATTAAAACGGTCTAGGAGCGATCTCTCCCACAGCTCACAGCTCCTCTAAATCATTGATGCGGTCGTATTACATTTCTTTGAGGACGTCATTATAAAAGATGTTGCGTGTCGTCTCAATTCAAAACCCCCTACATACTTTCATGAAAACTACATACCAAGTCAAAAACTCATACCTTCTCAACGAGGTCCTCCATGTTTAGCTTGGTGGACCGTCGCACGCGCGTGATTGCCACAGCCGACGAACCAAGTCCTTCTCCATCTGTGGAATGGTATGCGCAATACGGTATAAATGAGAAACAAAAAGCCCCCTACATACCTTCATAAAAACTACATACCAAGTCAAAAACTCATACCTTCTCAACGAGGTCCTCCATGTTCAGCTTGGTGGACCGTGGCACGCGATTGATTGGCACAGCCGACGAACCAAGTCCTTCTCCATCTGTGGAATGGTATGCGCAATACGGTATAAATGAGAAATTCGAGAAATATAGGGACACAGTTCGCCGCAGCTCTTCGCGGGAATGTCGAGGAAGATGAGGTCAAAGCATAAACGCTGTATGGCACAATTATAGAGATAGATTAGCATTCATCGTTGCGGTATCCTCTCATCCGTATTTTTCTGGTACTGTTACAATATGAAGGTATCGTACCAACTACCTCACTAATGAAATATTTTGAGTTTAAGACTTTGTGCAGTCAGAGTGAAACAGCGCTAGAAAAACACACATGAGAGAATAACGCAAGGGTGAGAACTGACTACCAACAAAAGGCTTTATTCTGTGTCCACAACTATGCAGTCAGCACTCATCGTAGCGGTCTCCTTTCATCAGTCTTTTTCTTGTACTTTTACACTAAGAAGCTATCGTACCAACTAGCTCGCTAAGGAAGTATTTTGAGTAAGACTCCTGTGCAGTCATAGTGAAACAGCGCTAGAAGAACACGGGTGAGAGAATAATGAAAGGATTAGCACTGACTACCAACAAAAGGTTTTATTCTGTGTGCACAACTGTGGAGTCAGCATTCATCGTTGCGGTATCCTCTCATCCGTGTTTTTCTGGTACTGCTACTATAGGAAGGTTTTGTACCAACTAGCTCGCAAATGAAGTATTTTGAGTTTAAGACTCTTTGTGCGATCAGAGTGAAACAGCGCTAGAAAAACACAGATGAGAGAATAACACAAGGGTGAGAACCGACTACCAACAAAAGGTTTTATTCTATGTGCACAACTGTGGAGTCAGCACTCATCGTTGTGGTCTCCTCTCATCCGTCTTTTTCATGTACTGTGACACTATGAAGGTATTGTACTAACTAGCTCGCTGATCAAGTATTTTGAGTAAGACTCCTGTGCAGTCATAGTGAAACAGTGCTAGAAGAACACGGGTGAGAGATTAATGAAAGGATTAGCACTGACTACTAACAAAAGGTTTTATTCTGTGTGCACAACTATGCAGTCAGCATTCATCGAAGCGGTCTCCTTTCATCAGTCTTTTTCTTGTACTTTTACACTAAGAAGCTATCGTACCAACTAGCTCGCTAAGGAAGTATTTTGAGTAAGACTCCTATGCAGTCATAGTGAAACAGCGCTCGAAAAATACGGGTGAGAAAGTAATGCAAGGATTAGCACTGACTACCAACAAAAGGTTTTATTCTGTGTGCACAACTATGCAGTCAGCATTCATCGTTGCGGTCTCGTCTCGTCCGTGTCTTTCTGGTACTGTTACACTATAAAGGTGTCGCATAGACTAGCTCGCTAATGAATTATTTTGAGTAAGAGTCTTATGCAGTCATAGTGAAACAGTGCTAGAAAAACACGGGTGAGAGAATAACGCAAGGATTAGCACTGACTACCAACAAAAGGTTTTATTCTGTGTGCACAACTATGCAGTCTGCATTCATCGTTGCGGTATCCTCTCATCCGTGTTTTTCTGGTACTGTTAGACTATGACGGTATCGTACTAACTAGCTCGCTGATCAAGTATTTTGAGTAAGACTCATGTGCTGTGATTGTGAAACAGCGCTAGAAGAACAAGGCTGAGAAAATAATGAAAGGATTAGCACTGACTACCAACAAAAGGTTTTATTCTGTGTGCAAAACTATGCAGTCAGCACTCATTGTTGCGGTCTCCTCTCATCCGTGTTTTTCTGGTACTGTTACAATATGAAGGTATCGTACCAACTAGCTCGCTAATGAAGAATTTTGAGTAAGACTGTTTGTGCAGTCATAGTGAAACAGTGCTAGAAAAACACGGGTGAGAGAATACTGCAAGGATTAGCACTGACTGCCAACAAAAGGTTTTTTTTTCTGTGTGCACAACTATGCAGTCAGCATTCATTGTTGCGGTATCCTCTCATCCGTATTTTTCTGGTACTGTTACAATATGAAGGTATCGTACCAACTACCTCACTAATGAAATATTTTGAGTTTAAGACTTGGTGCAGTCAGAGTGAAACAGTGCTAGAAAAACACAGGTGAGAGAATAACACAAGGATGGGCACTGTCTACCAACAAAAGGTTTTATTCTGTGTGCACAACTATGCAGTCAGCACTCATCGTAGTTGTGTCCTTTCATCAGTCTTTTTCTTGTACTTTTACACTATGAAGCTATCGTACCAACTAGCTCGCTAAGGAAGTATTTTTTCTGTAGGACTCCTATGCAGTCATAGTGAAACAGCGCTCGAAAAATATGGGTGAGAAAGTAATGCAAGGATTAGCACTGACTACCAACAAAGGTTTTATTCTGTGTGCACAACTATGCAGTCAGCATTCATCGTTGCGGTCTCGTCTCGTCCGTGTCTTTCTGGTACTGTTACACTATGAAGGTATCGCATCGACTAGCTCGCTAATGAAATATTTTGAGTAAGAGTCTTATGCAGTCATAGTGAAGCAGTGCTAGAAAAACACGGGTGAGAGAATAACGCAAGGATTAGCACTGACTACCAACAAAAGGTTTTATTCTGTGTGCACAACTATGCAGTCAGCATTCATCGTTGCGGTATCCTCTCATCCGTGTTTTTCTGGTACTGTTACAATAGCAAGTTGTACCAACTAGCTCGCTAATGAAATATTTTGAGTTTAAGACTCTTTGTGCAGTCAGAGTGAAACAGCGCTAGAAAAACACACTTGAGAGAATAACGCAAGGGTGAGAACTGACTACCAACAAAAGGCTTTATTCTGTGTCCACAACTATGCAGTCAGCACTCATCGTAGTTGTCTCCTTTCATCAGTCTTTTTCTTGTACGTTTACACTATGAAGCTATCGTACCAACTAGCTCGCTAAGGAAGTATTTTGAGTAAGACTCCTATGCAGTCATAGTGAAACAGCGCTCGAAAAATACGGGTGAGAAAGTAATGCAAGGATTAGCACTGTCTACCAACAAAAGGTTTTATTCTGTGTGCACAACTATGCAGTCAGCACTCATCGTTGCGGTCTCCTCTCGTCCGTGTCTTTCTGGTACTGCTACACTATGAAGCTATCGTACCAACTAGCTCGCTAATGAAGTATTTTGAGCAAGACTTCTATGCAGTCATAGTGAAACAGCGCTAGAAAAACACGGGTGAGAAAATAATGCATGGATTAGCACTGACTACCAACAAAAGGTTTTATTCTGTGTGCAGAACTATGCAGTCAGCATTCATTGTAGCGGTATCCTCTCATCCGTGTTTTTCTGGTACTGTTACAATATGAAGGTATCGTACCAACTAGCTTGCTAATGAAGTATTTTGAGTAAGACTCTTTGTGCAGTCATAGTGAAACAGTGCTAGAAAAACACAGATGAGAGAATAACGCAAGGATCAGCACTGACTACCAACAAAAGGTTTTATTCTGTGTGCAAAACTATGCAGTCAGCACTCATCGTTGTGGTCTCCTCTCGTCCGTGTCTTTCTGGTACTGTTACACTATGAAGGTATCGCATCGACTAGCTTGCTAATGAAATATTTTAAGTAAGAGTCTTATGCAGTCATAGTGAAGCAGTGCTAGAAAAACACGGGTCAGAGAATAACGCAAGGATGAGCACTGACTACCAATAAAAGGTTTTATTCTGTGTGCACAGCCATACAGTCAGCACTCATCGTTGCGTTTTCCTCTCGTCCGTGTTTTTCTGGTACTGTTACACTATGAAGGTGTCGTACTATCTAGCTCGCTTATCAAGTATTTTGAGTTTAAGAGTCTTTGTGCAGTCAGAGTGAAACAGCGCTAGAAAAACGCAGATGAGAGAATAACGCAAGGGTGAGAACTGACTACCAACAAAAGGTTTTATTCTGTGTGCACAACTGTGGAGTCAGCACTCATCGTTGTGGTCTCCTCCCATCTGTCTTTTTCTTGTACTTTTACACTATGAAGGTATCGTACTAACTAGCTCGCTGATCAAGTATTTTGAGTAAGACTCCTGTGCAGTCATAGTGAAACAGCGCTAGAAGAACACGGGTGAGAGTATAATGAAAGGATTAGCAGTGACTACCAACCAAAGGTTTTATTCTGTGTGCAAAACTATGCAGTCAGCACTCATCGTTGCGGTCTCCTTTCATCCGTGTTTTTCTGGTACTGTTACAATATGAAGGTATCGTACCAACTAGCTCGCTAGTGAAGTTTTTTGAGTAAGACTGTTTGTGCAGTCATAGTGAAACAGTGCTAGAAAAACACGGTTGAGAGAATAAAGCAAGGATTTGCACTGACTACCAACATAAGGTTTTATTCTGTGTGCACAACTATGCTGTCAGCATTCATCGTTGCGGTATCCTCTCATCCGTGTTTTTCTGGTGTAGTTACAATATGAAAGTATCGTACCAACTAGCTCGCTAATCAAGTATTTTGAGTTTAAGACTCTGTGCAGTCAGAGTGAAACAGCGCTAGAAAAACACAGATGAGAGAATAACGCAAGGGTGAGAATTGACTGCCAACAAATGGTTTTATTCTGTGTGCATAACTATGCAGTCAGCATTGATCGTTGTGGTCTCCTGTAGAGTCAGCACTCATCGTTGATGTCTCCTTTCATCCATCTTTTTCTTGTACTGTTACACTATGAAGGTATCGTACTAACTACCTCGCTATTCAAGTATTTTGAGTAAGACTGTTATGCAGTCATAGTGAAACAGCGCTAACAGAACACGGGTGAGAGAATAACGAAAGGATGAGCACTGACTACCAAGAAAAGGTTTTATTCTGTGTGAACAAATATTCAGTACGCACTCATCGTTGCAGTCTCCTCTAATCCGTCTTTTTCTTGTACTGTTACACTATGATGGTATCGTACCAGATACCTCACTAATCAAGGATTTTGAGTTAGACACTTATGCAGTCATAGTGTAACAGTGCTAGAAAAGCACGGGTGAGAGAATAACGCAAGCATGAGCACTGTCTACCAACAAAAGGTTTTATTCTGTGTGCACAACTATGCAGTCAGCACTTATCGTTGCGGTCTCCTTTCATGAGTTTTTTTCTTGTACTTTTACACTATGAAGCTATCGTACCAACTAGCTCACTAATGAAGTATTTTGAGTAAGACTCCTATGCAGTCATACTGAAACAGCGCTAGAAAAATACGGGTGAGAAAATAATGCAAGTATTAGCACTGACTACCAACAAAAGGTTTTATTCTGTGTGCACAACTATGCAGTCAGCATTCATTGTTGCGATCTCCTCTCATCCGTGTTTTTCTGGTACTGTTACACTATGAAGCTATCGTATCAACTAGCTCGCTAATGAAGTATTTTGAGTAAGACTCCTATGCAGTCATAGTGAAACAGCGCTAGAAAACACGGGTGAGAAAATAATGCAAGGATTAGCACTGACTACCAACAAAAGGTTTTATTCTTTGTGCACAACTATGCAGTCAGCATTCATCGTTGCGGTATCCTCTCATCCGTATTTTTCTGGTACTGTTACAATATGAAGGTATCGTACCAACTACCTCACTAATGAAATATTTTGAGTTTAAGACTTTGTGCAGTCAGAGTGAAACAGCGCTAGAAAAACACACATGTGAGAATAACGCAAGGGTGAGAACTGACTACCAACAAAAGGCTTTATTCTGTGTCCACAACTATGCAGTCAGCACTCATCGTAGCGGTCTCCTTTCATCAGTCTTTTTCTTGTACTTTTACACTAAGAAGCTATCGTACCAACTAGCTCGCTAAGGAAGTATTTTGAGTAAGACTCCTGTGCAGTCATAGTGAAACAGCGCTAGAAGAACACGGGTGAGAGAATAATGAAAGGATTAGCACTGACTACCAACAAAAGGTTTTATTCTGTGTGCACAACTGTGGAGTCAGCATTCATCGTTGCGGTATCCTCTCATCCGTGTTTTTCTGGTACTGCTACTATAGGAAGGTTTTGTACCAACTAGCTCGCAAATGAAGTATTTTGAGTTTAAGACTCTTTGTGCGATCAGAGTGAAACAGCGCTAGAAAAACACAGATGAGAGAATAACACAAGGGTGAGAACCGACTACCAACAAAAGGTTTTATTCTATGTGCACAACTGTGGAGTCAGCACTCATCGTTGTGGTCTCCTCTCATCCGTCTTTTTCATGTACTGTGACACTATGAAGGTATTGTACTAACTAGCTCGCTGATCAAGTATTTTGAGTAAGACTCCTGTGCAGTCATAGTGAAACAGTGCTAGAAGAACACGGGTGAGAGATTAATGAAAGGATTAGCACTGACTACTAACAAAAGGTTTTATTCTGTGTGCACAACTATGCAGTCAGCATTCATCGTAGCGGTCTCCTTTCATCAGTCTTTTTCTTGTACTTTTACACTAAGAAGCTATCGTACCAACTAGCTCGCTAAGGAAGTATTTTGAGTAAGACTCCTATGCAGTCATAGTGAAACAGCGCTCGAAAAATACGGGTGAGAAAGTAATGCAAGGATTAGCACTGACTACCAACACGCAAATAATTAATTACACGCAATAAATAATTACACGCAAACTCAAAACTCGACATAAAGCTCACTCAAAATAACACACACTGAATGAAAAACTACCAACAAATACACAACTTATAAAAGCGATAAACATGCCCTAAATTCCTATCCACGATAGTTCTGGGCGATTTCTACATCAAAGTCTGGCAACTCTGCCTACTGTTGTGGCGCTACTGGAATGGAACGCTCTTACTGAGTTCGTCACTGTTGTTCTCGTTGCTCGTTTCTTCCCGGCGGGAATCTCGTGGGACCTTACTTAATGTGGTTGTCTTTTCGCCGACCGTCGCATAAATCTTGCTGCATTGAAGTCGGTCCTACCCTTCAACTCGCTCGTCTCGGGAGCCTGGGTAACCCGGTCGCTGTTGCTGACGTGGCAGGGAAGGCTTGACGGGTTAGGCCTAGCGACGTGCTCGGCCACCGCTTCCGTCCAGCTACTTTCCCGAGTGCCGACGTGGCGTTCCGGGGATCATCGAACGTGCCGGTCTGCCGTGGAAGAGGGGTCCTTTCTGGGGTGCCCGGTCCTGCCGTGAGAGGCTGCAGCCAGTCCAGGAGCCTCACTCAAACTTGCCGAGGTCGGCGACCACACCATGGACGGCCAACGTGACGGACTCGGCCAGACCCCCAAGTCTCCTGTCACCAGAGCGGAGCTGGCGATGCGACCTTCCTGGCCCGGAGCCACGTCGATAATGCTCGCTCAGCCTTGCTTCTCCCTCGATCACAGCTCGGATCACGCGCCTCGCGCGCTCGCGCCGTTCGGAACGCTCCGATCACATCGTCCTTGTCTTCTTTTATTTCGCCGCCGGCGTCTTACTCATGACACGTTAACAGTTACTAATCAAAATTAAGCAAGTACTACCATTTGTAAATTGCGAATGGGAAAGCTTCATTGCGGGGTTGGCGCACTTTCTGTCACGATTAAGTTAGGCTTACGAAGAATTGTGGCAACTGTGTGACAAATGTGCGTTTCGTTCAGCCGCATGACCGCATGGAGATCTCTCTTGAAAAGCTAACCAAAACAAGCGCGAGAGAAAGCTGACGCGAGCAGACGATACTACGATTGCGAAAATAGCGGTTTGAACGGCTCCGCATGGTGCCTGTTTCCCGCGCCACGGCCGGTCTGGAGGCGCGCTCCCTTCCTCCTCTAAAGATCGAGTGCTCGCCTCCAGACCGTCCGTGCCTGCGCGTACATCACTTAAGGGGCAGCTCTCATAGGTCCGATTTGCTCGTCACTCGTTGTCGCCGGGGGGGGGGGGGGCAATTTAAATCGGTCGAGGAGCTATCTCTCCCACAGCTCCTCTAAATCATTGATGCGGTCGTATTACATTTCTTTGGGGACGTCATTATAAAAGATGTTGCGTGTCGTCTCAGTTCAAAACCCCCTACATACCTTCATAAAAACTACAGACCAAGTCAAAAACTCATACCTTCTCAACGAGGTCCTCCATGTTCAGCTTGGTGGACCGTGGCACGCGACTGATTGCAACAGCCGACGAACCAAGTCCCTCTCCATCTGTGGAATGGTATGCGCAATACGGTATAAATGAGAAATTCGTGAAATATATGAACACAGTTCGCCGCAGCTCTTCGCGGGAATGTCGAGGAAGATGAGTTCAAAGCATAAACGCTGTATGGCACAATTATAGAGATAGATTAGCATGTACTAGTTGCAACCTCACCCTGGAAGTCCACAAAGTGCAATACAAAGACGAAACTGCGGCATTCGAATCCACTCGGTGATAGCATACGAATACCATTGTGCGCGGAGGTGTCCACGTGTTTTCTTGGCATACGTTTACAGTTCCTAATCAAAATTAAGCAAGTATTACCATTTGTAAAACGCGAAAGCTTCATTGCGGGGTTGGCGCACTTTTTGTCACGATTAAGTTAAGTTTATGAAGAATTGTGGCAACTGTGTGACAAATGTGCGTTTCGTTCAGCCACATGACCGCATGAAGATCTCTCTTGAAAAGCCAACCAAAACAAGCGCGAGAGAAAGCTGACGCGAGCAGACGATACTACGATTGCGAAAATAGTGGTTGAACGGGTCCGCATGTTACCAGTTTCCCGCACCACGGCCGGTCTGGAGGCGCGCTCCCTTCCTCCTCTAAAGATCGAGTGCTCGCCTCCAGAGCCTCCGTGCCCGCGCGTACATCACTTAAGGGGCAGCTCTCATTGGTCCACTTCGCTCGTGACTCGTTGTCGCCGGGGGCGCGGCAATTTAAATCGGTCTAGAAGCGATCTCTCCCACATCTCCTCTAAATCATTGATGCGGTCGTGTTACATTTCTTTCAGGACGTCATTATAAAAGAAGTTGCGTGTCGTCTCAGTTCAAAACCCCCTACATATCTTCATAAAAACTACATACCAAGTCAAAAACTCATACCTTCTCAACGAGGTCCTCCATGTTCAGCTCGGTGGACCGTGGCACGCGACTGATTGCCACAGCGGACGAACCAAGTCCCTCTCCATCTGTGGAATGGTATGCGCAATACGGTATAAATGAGAACTTGGAGAAATATATGGACACAGTTCGCCGCAGCTCTTGCGGGAATATCGAGGAAGATGAGGTCAAAGCATGAACGCTGTATGCCAAAGCATGAACGCTGTATGGCACAATTATAGAGATAGATTAGCATGTACTAGTTGCAACCTCACCCTGAAAGTCCACAAAGTACAATACAAAGACGAAACTGCAGCATTCGAATCCATTCGGCGATGGCATACGAATACGATTGCGCGCGAAGGTGTCCACGTGTTTTCTTGGCATACGTTAACAGTTCATAATCAAAATTAATCAAGTACTACCATTTGTAAAATGCGAATGCGAAAGCTTCGTTGCGGGTTTGGCGCACTGTCTGTCACGCTTAAGTTAAGCTTACGAAGAATTGTGGCAACTGTGTGACAAATGTGCGTTTCGTTCAGCCGCATGACCGCATGGAGATCTCGCTTGAAAAGCCAACCAAAACAAGCGCGAGAGAAAGCTGACGCGAGCAGACGATCCTACGATTGCGAAAATAGCGGTTGAACGGGTCCGCATGGTACCAGTTTCCCGCGCCACGGCCGGTCTGGAGGCGAGCTACCTTCCTCCTCTAAAGATCCGAGTGCTCGCCTCCAGACCGTCCGTGCCCGCGCGTACATCACTTAAGAGGCAGCTCTCATAGGTCCGCTTCGCTCGTGACTCGTTGTCGCTGGGGGCGCGGCAATTTAAAACGGTCTAGGAGCGATCTCTCCCACAGCTCCTCTAAATCATTGATGCGGTCGTATTACATTTCTTTGAGGACGTCATTATAAAAGATGCTGCGTGTCGTCTCAGTTCAAAACACCCTACATACTTTCATGAAAACTACATACAAAGTCAAAAACTCATACCTTCTCAACGAGGTCCTCCATGTTCAGCTTGGTGGACCGTGGCACGCGATTGATTGGCACAGCCGACGAACCAAGTCCTTCTCCATCTGTGGAATGGTATGCGCAATACGGTATAAATGAGAAATTCGAGAAATATATGGACACAGTTCACCGCAGCTCTTCGCGGGAATGTCGAGGAAGATGAGGTCAAAGCATAAACGCTGTATGGCACAATTATAGAGATAGATTAGCATGTACTAGTTGCTACCTCACCCTGGAAGTCCACAAAGTGCAATACAAAGACGAAACTACGGCATTCGAATCCACTCGGCGATAGCATACGAATACCATTGCGCGCGGAGGTGTCCACGTGTTTTCGTGGCATACGTTAACAGTTCATAATCAAAAATAAGCAAGTACTACCATTTGTAAAATGCGAATGCGAAAGCTTCGTTGCGGGTTTGGCGCACTGTCTGTCACGATTAAGTTAAGCTTACGAAGAATTGTGGCAACTGTGTGACAAATGTGCGTTTCGTTCAGCCGCATGACCGCATGGAGATCTCGCTTGAAAAGCCAACCAAAAGAAGCGCGAGAGAAAGCTGACGCGAGCAGACGATCCTACGATTGCGAAAATAGCGGTTGAACGGGTCCCCATGGTACCAGTTTCCCGCGCCACGGCCGGTCTGGAGGCGCGCTCCCTTCCTCCTCTAAAGATCCGAGTGCTCGCCTCCAGACCGTCCGTGCCCGCGCGTAGATCACTTAAGGGGCAGCTCTCATAGGTCCGCTTCGCTCGTGACTCGTTGTCGCTGGGGCGCGGCAATTTAAAACGGTCTAGGAGCGATCTCTCCCACAGCTCACAGCTCCTCTAAATCATTGATGCGGTCGTATTACATTTCTTTGAGGACGTCATTATAAAAGATGTTGCGTGTCGTCTCAATTCAAAACCCCCTACATACTTTCATGAAAACTACATACCAAGTCAAAAACTCATACCTTCTCAACGAGGTCCTCCATGTTTAGCTTGGTGGACCGTCGCACGCGCGTGATTGCCACAGCCGACGAACCAAGTCCTTCTCCATCTGTGGAATGGTATGCGCAATACGGTATAAATGAGAAACACAAAGCCCCCTACATACCTTCATAAAAACTACATACCAAGTCAAAAACTCATACCTTCTCAACGAGGTCCTCCATGTTCAGCTTGGTGGACCGTGGCACGCGATTGATTGGCACAGCCGACGAACCAAGTCCTTCTCCATCTGTGGAATGGTATGCGCAATACGGTATAAATGAGAAATTCGAGAAATATAGGGACACAGTTCGCCGCAGCTCTTCGCGGGAATGTCGAGGAAGATGAGGTCAAAGCATAAACGCTGTATGGCACAATTATAGAGATAGATTAGCATGTACTAGTTGCAACCTCACCCTGAAAGTCCACAAAGTACAATACAAAGACGAAACTGCAGCATTCGAATCCATTCGGCGATGGCATACGAATACGATTGCGCGCGAAGGTGTCCACGTGTTTTCTTGGCATACGTTAACAGTTCATAATCAAAATTAATCAAGTACTACCATTTGTAAAATGCGAATGCGAAAGCTTCGTTGCGGGTTTGGCGCACTGTCTGTCACGCTTAAGTTAAGCTTACGAAGAATTGTGGCAACTGTGTGACAAATGTGCGTTTCGTTCAGCCGCATGACCGCATGGAGATCTCGCTTGAAAAGCCAACCAAAACAAGCGCGAGAGAAAGCTGACGCGAGCAGACGAACCTACGATTGCGAAAATAGCGGTTGAACGGGTCCGCATGGTACCAGTTTCCCGCGCCACGGCCGGTCTGGAGGCGAGCTCCCTTCCTCCTCTAAAGATCCGAGTGCTCGCCTCCAGACCGTCCGTGCCCGCGCGTACATCACTTAAGGGGCAGCTCTCATAGGTCCGCTTCGCTCGTGACTCGTTGTCGCTGGGGGCGCGGCAATTTAAAACGGTCTAGGAGCGATCTCTCCCACAGCTCCTCTAAATCATTGATGCGGTCGTATTACATTTCTTTGAGGACGTCATTATAAAAGATGTTGCGTGTCGTCTCAGTTCAAAACCCCCTACATACTTTCATGAAAACTACATACCAAGTCAAAAACTCATACCTTCTCAACGAGGTCCTCCATGTTTAGCTTGGCGGACCGTCGCACGCGCGTGATTGCCACAGCCGACGAACCAAGTCCTTCTCCATCTGTGGAATGGTATGCGCAATACGGTATAAATGAGAAATTCGAGAAATATATGGACACAGTTCGCCGCTGCTCTTCGCGGGAATGTCGAGGAAGATGAGGGCAAAGCATAAACGCTGTATGGCACAATTATAGAGATAGATTAGCATGTACTAGTTGCAACCTCACCCTGGAAGTCCACAAAGTGCAATACAAAGACGAAACTGCGGCATTCGAATCCACTCGGCGATAGCATACGAATACCATTGCGCGCGGAGGTGTCCACGTGTTTTCTTGGCATACGTTAACAGTTCATAATCAAAATTAAGCAAGTACTACCATTTGTAAAATGCGAATGCGAAAGCTTCGTTGCGGGTTTGGCGCACTGTCTGTCACGCTTAAGTTAAGCTTACGAAGAATTGTGGCAACTGTGTGACAAATGTGCGTTTCGTTCAGCCGCATGACCGCATGGAGATCTCGCTTGAAAAGCCAACCAAAACAAGCGCGAGAGAAAGCTGACGCGAGCAGACGATCCTACGATTGCGAAAATAGCGGTTGAACGGGTCCGCATGGTACCAGTTTCCCGCGCCACGGCCGGTCTGGAGGCGAGCTACCTTCCTCCTCTAAAGATCCGAGTGCTCGCCTCCAGACCGTCCGTGCCCGCGCGTAGATCACTTAAGGGGCAGCTCTCATAGGTCCGCTTCGCTCGTGACTCGTTGTCGCTGGGGCGCGGCAATTTAAAACGGTCTAGGAGCGATCTCTCCCACAGCTCACAGCTCCTCTAAATCATTGATGCGGTCGTATTACATTTCTTTGAGGACGTCATTATAAAAGATGTTGCGTGTCGTCTCAATTCAAAACCCCCTACATACTTTCATGAAAACTACATACCAAGTCAAAAACTCATACCTTCTCAACGAGGTCCTCCATGTTTAGCTTGGTGGACCGTCGCACGCGCGTGATTGCCACAGCCGACGAACCAAGTCCTTCTCCATCTGTGGAATGGTATGCGCAATACGGTATAAATGAGAAACAAAAAGCCCCCTACATACCTTCATAAAAACTACATACCAAGTCAAAAACTCATACCTTCTCAACGAGGTCCTCCATGTTCAGCTTGGTGGACCGTGGCACGCGATTGATTGGCACAGCCGACGAACCAAGTCCTTCTCCATCTGTGGAATGGTATGCGCAATACGGTATAAATGAGAAATTCGAGAAATATAGGGACACAGTTCGCCGCAGCTCTTCGCGGGAATGTCGAGGAAGATGAGGTCAAAGCATAAACGCTGTATGGCACAATTATAGAGATAGATTAGCATGTACTAGTTGCAACCTCACCCTGGAAGTCCACAAAGTGCAATACAAAGACGAAACTGCGGCATTCGAATCCACTCGGCGATAGCATACGAATAGCATTGCGCGCGGAGGTGTCCACGTGTTTTCTTGGCATACGTTAACCGTTCATAATGAAAATAAAGCAAGTACTACCATTTGTAAAATTCGAATGGGAAAGCTTCACTGCGGGGTTCGCGCACTTTCTGTCACGATAAGTTAGGCTTACGAAGAATTGTGGCAACTGTGTGACAAATGTGCGTTTCGTTCAGCCACATAACCGCATGAAGATCTCTCTTGAAAAGCCAACCAAAACAAGCGCGAGAGAAAGCTGACGCGAGGAGACGATACTACGATTGCGAAAATAGCGGTTGAACGGGTCCGCATGGTACCAGTTTCCCGCGCCACGGCCGGTCTGGAGGCGCGCTCCCTTCCTCCTCTAATGATCGAGTGCTCACCTCCAGACCGTCCGTGCCCGCGCGTAGATCACTTAAGGGGCAGCTCTCATTGGTCCGCTTCGCTCGTGACTCGTTGTCGCCGGGGGCGCGGCAATTTAAATCGGTCTAGGAGCAATCTCTCCCACAGCTCTAAATCCTTGATGCGGTCATATTACATTTCTTTGAGGACGTCATTATAAAAGATGTTGCGTGTCGTCTCAGTTCAAAACTCCCTACATACGTTCATAAAAGCTACATACCAAGTCAAAAACTCATACCTTCTCAACGAGGTCCTCCATGTTCAGCTTGGTGGACCGTCGCACGCGAGTGATTGCCACAGCCGACGAACCAAGTCCTTCATCTGTGGAATGGTATGCGCAATACGGTATAAATGAGAAATTCGAGAAATATATGGACACAGTTCGCCGCTGCTCTTCGCGGGAATGTCGAGGAAGATGAGGTCAAAGCATAAACGCTGTATTGCACAATTATTACATTTCTTTGAGGACGTCATTATAAACGATGTTGCGTGTCGTCTCAGTTCAAAACCCCCTACATACCTTCATAAAAACTACATACCAAGTCAAAAACTCATACCTTCTCAATGAGGTCCTCCATGTTCAGCTTGGTGGACCGTGGCACGCGAGTGATTGCCACAGCCGACGAACCAAGTCCTTCTCCATCTGTGGAATGGTATGCGCAATATGGTATAAATGAGAAACAAAAAACCCCCTACATACCTTCATGAAAACTACATACCAAGTCAAAAACTCATACCTTCTCAACGAGGTCCTCCATGTTCAGCTTGGTGGACCGTGGCACGCGATTGATTGGCACAGCCGACGAACCAAGTCCTTCTCCATCTGTGGAATAGTATGCGCAATACGGTATAAATGAGAAATTCGAGAAATATAGGGACACAGTTCGCCGCAGCTCTTCGCGGGAATGTCGAGGAATATGAGGTCAAAGCATAAACGCTGTATGCCACAATTATACAGATAGATTAGCATGTACTAGTTGCTACCTCACCCTGGAAGTCCACAAAGTGCAATACAAAGACGAAACTGCGGCATTCGAATCCACTCGGCGATAGCATACGAATACCATTGCGCGCGGAGGTGTCCACGTGTTTTCTTGGCATACGTTAAGAGTTCATAATCAAAATTAAGCAAGTACTACCATTTGTAAAATGCGAATGCTAAAGCTTCGTTGCGGGTTTGGCGCACTTTCTGTCACGATTAAGTTAAGCTTACGAAGAATTGTGGCAACTGTGTGACAAATGTGCGTTTCGTTCAGCCGCATGACCGCATGGAGATCTCGCTTGAAAAGCGAACCAAAACAGGCGCGAGAGAAAGCTGACGCGAGCAGACGATCCTACGATTGCGAAAATAGTGGTTGAACGGGTCCGCATGTTACCAGTTTCGCGCGCCACGGCCGGTCTGGAGGCGCGCTCCCTTCCTCCTCTAAAGATCGAGTGCTCGCCTCCAGAGCCTCCGTGCCGGCGCGTACATCACTTATGGGGCAGCTCTCATTGGTCCGCTTCGCTCGTGACTCGTTGTCGCCGAGGGCGCGGCAATTTAAATCGGTCTAGGAGCGATCTCTCCCACAGCTCCTCTAAATCATTGATGCGGTCGTATTACATTTCTTTGAGGACGTCATTATAAAAGATGTTGCGTGTCGTCTCAGTTCTAAAGCCCCTACATACCTTCATAAAAACTACATACCAAGTCAAAAACTCATACCTTCTCAACGAGGTCCTCCATGTTCAGCTTGGTGGACCCTGGCACGCGAGTGATTGCCACAGCCGACGAACCAAGTCCTTCTCCATCTGTGGAATGGTATGCGCAATACGGTATTAATGAGAAATTCGAGAAATATATGGACACAGTTCGCCGCAGCTCTTCGCGGGAATGTCGAGGAAGATGAGGTCAAAGCATAAACGCTGTATGGCACAATTATAGAGATAGGTTAGCATGTACTAGTTGCAACCTCACCCTGGAAGTCCACAAAGTGCAATACAAAGACGAAACTGCGGCATTCGAATCCACTCGGCGATAGCATACGAATACCATTGCGCGCGGAGGTGTCCACGTGTTTTCTTGGCATACGTTAACAATTCCTAATCAAAATTAAGCAAGTACTACCATTTGTAAAATGCGAATGCGAAAGCTTCATTGCGGGGTTGGCGCACTTTCTGTCACGATTAAGTTAAGCTTACGAAAAATTGTGGCAACTGTGTGACAAATGTGCGTTTCGTTCAGCCACATGACCGCATGAAGATCTCTCTTGAAAAGCCAACCAAAACAGGCGCGAGAGAAAGCTGACGCGAGCAGACGATACTACGATTGCGAAAATAGCGGTTGAACGGGTCCGCATGGTACCAGTTTCCCGCGCCACGGCCGGTCTGGAGGCGCGCTCCCTTCCTCCTTTAAAGATCGAGTGCTCGCCTCCAGACTGTCCGTGCCCGCGCGTACATCACTTAAGGGGCAGCTCTCACAAGTCCGCTTCGCTCGTGACTCGTTGTCGCCGGGGGCGTGGCAATTTAAAACGGTCTAGGAGCGATCTCTCCCACAGCTCCTCTAAATCATTGATGCTGTCGTATTACATTTCTTTGAGGACGTCATTATAAAAGATGTTGCGTGTCGTCTCAGTTTAAAACCCCCTACATACCTTCATAAAAACTACGTACCAAGTCAAAAACTCATACCTTCTCAACGAGGTCCTCCATGTTCAGCTTGGGTGACCGTGGCACGCGAGTGATTGCCACAGCCGACGAACCAAGACCTTCTCCATCTGTGGAATGGTATGCGCAATACGGTATAAATGAGAAATTCGAGAAATATATGGACACAGTTCGCCGCAGCTCTTCGCGGGAATGTCGAGGAAGATGAGGTCAAAGCATAAACGCTGTAAGGCACAATTGTAGAGATAGATTAGCATGTACTAGTTGCAACCTCACCCTGTAAGTCCACAAAGTGCAATACAAAGACAAAACTGCGGCATTCGAATCAACTCGCCGATAGCATACGAATACCATTGCAGGCGGAGATGTCCACGTGTTTTCTTGGCATACGTTATGTGATGTTTTTTTCGTCACTGATCTCGGGGGCGTGCGGGTGTTAGGAGAGATGGAGAGGGAAGACACATTCCAACACAGCAAGCAGGTTTAAATTACACGCAAACTCAAAACTCGACATAAAGCTCACTCAAAATAACACACACTGAATGAAAAACTACCAACAAATACACAACTTATAAAAGCGATAAACATGCCCTAAATTCCTATCCATGATAGTTCTGGGCGATTTCTACATCAAAGTCTGGCAACTCTGCCTACTGTTGTGGCGCTACTGGAATGGAACGCTCTTACTGAGTTCGTCACTGTTGTTCTCGTTGCTCGTTTCTTCCCGGAGGGAATCTCGTGGGACCTTTCTTAATGTGGTTGTCTTTTCGCCGACCGTCGCATAAATCTTGCTGCATTGAAGTCGGTCCTACCCTTCAACTCGCTCGTCTCGGGAGCCTGGGTAACCCGGTCGCTGTTGCTGACGTGGCAGGGAAGGCTTGACGGGTTAGGCCTAGCGACGTGCTCGGCCACCGCTTCCGTCCAGCTACTTTCCCGAGTGCCGACGTGGCGTTCCGGGGATCATCGAACGTGCCGGTCTGCCGTGGAAGAGGGGTCCTTTCTGGGGTGCCCGGTCCTGCCGTGAGAGGCTGCAGCCAGTCCAGGAGCCTCACTCAAACTTGCCGAGGTCGGCGGCCACACCATGGACGGCCAACGTGACGGACTCGGCCAGACCCCCAAGTCTCCCGTCACCAGAGCGCAGCTGGCGATGCGACCTTCCTGGCCCGGAGCCACGTCGATAATGCTCGCTCAGCCTTGCTTCTCCCTCGATCACAGCTCGGATCACGCGCCTCGCGCGCTCGCGCCGTTCGGAACGCTCCGATCACATCGTCCTTGTCTTCTTTTATTTCGCCGCCGGAGTCTTACTAATGACATGGCTCCCGTTTTAAGAGTTTTTTCTCAAAAAAACTGCCTTCTCTTGGCCTTCTTTTTGGCGGCGAACTGGACTTTTTCGGTGACTTGCGTACTTCTCTGTGCGTCGGCGTGTCTCACCGCTCATCACCACACTTTCGCGCACCGTTCACATTTCACTCCACAGTACATTGCATTGAATTGTTCGCAATGTTCATTGTCTCAAAACACTTTACATGAATAAACTTGTTCACTGCACACATTTGTGGAAACCGACAACTCAACTATCTGAGGGCATTCCTAAATAATATTCCTTTCGTAGCCTACCAGTTGCATTGCTTTATTTTTTTCCGCCTTTTTCGGAACTCCCACGCTTCACTACGTCCCACCTGTCTCCTTCGCTTTCTTGCTCTGGCACATTTCTCGTGCAGCTTGGAGTGGCTCTGCCTTAACTGTGGCTTCTTCATCAACTTTCTCATTGACGCACATATCTCATGCGCACGCGTTTTCTTACGCGGCTTTCCTTTACATCTCCTTTGACTCTTCTTCCTACCCGTAGGTGTTACACGTTTAGGACAATTAGGGTATCTACCAGCTTTACTCTTTTTCTCGGAGTCTAAATGCCTCATTTTGTCGGGTGCCTGTTCATCCCTGGAGTCATTTTCCATTATAAACTCACTATCGTTCTGAGGTGAAGCTACTTCTTTCTCTGCTGTGCACTGCTCCTTCTTTACCCAAACCTCGGTCTATATGTCAGTCATCCTCTTATCTTGTCCACTATGCGTCAAAGGCTCCTCAGTGGTGAGCTTCTCCTCTACACCGTCATAGGCGCTATCTATTCTTTCCGCTTCTTCTGACGTCCCTCTGCTTTCAGGCTTCTCTATTCTGCCAACTTCCTCTGGCATCTTTTTGACGTCAGGCTGTTCTACTACGCTAGCGGGCCTACTCTCCATCTTTAACTCGGCCTCACTCGCTTTCCTTTTTAATGCCTGTAACTTGTCACGCAGCACTTGGATCTCTCTCCTGGAGCTGCTTCCTCTCTTCATATGCTTTTTTGGATGCCGCATGCTCTGCTAATCTAGCCGCCTCTACGCGTTTCCTTTCATCGTCGATAAGTTTGAGGCCCTGCTCCTTGCTGAGCTTCTGCTCACGAATAGTAGCCGATATCGCCTCCCAATCCATCTCTGCAACTCCCGAGTATCAGTGACTGGGCTGGATAGAATCCGGGAACGGATCCTGGCAAGCTCGCCTATTGTCATGTGTTTTTTGTCACTGATCTCGGGGGCGTGCGGGTGTTATGAGAGATGGAGAGGGAAGAGGCATGGCGACACAGCAAGCAGATATTTAATCACACTCGAAACCAAAAAACCTAAAACTAAACTCATTCAAACTAGAATGCACTGAACTAAAACACAATGAACAAATAAAGGCTAACAAAAACAACCTAATGAATCAATAAATACTAAACATGTCCTTAACTGCGCCTACACTAATTCTGGACGTTTTCTACTCGAAAGTCTGGAAACTCTGCCTACTGTTGTGGCGCTACTGGAATGGAACGCTCTTACTGAGTTCGTCACTGTTGTTCTCGTTGCTCGTTTCTTCCCGGCGGGAATCTCGTGGGACCTTTCTTAATGTGGTTGTCTTTTCGCCGACCGTCGCATAAATCTTGCTGCATTGAAGTCGGTCCTACCCTTCAACTCGCTCGTCTCGGGAGCCTGGGTAACCCGGTCGCTGTTGCTGACGTGGCAGGGAAGGCTTGACGGGTTAGGCCTTCGACGTGCTCGGCCACTGCTTCCCTCCAGCTCCTTTCCCGAGTGCCGACGTGGCGTTCCGGGGATCATCAAACGTGCCGGTCTGCCGTGGAAGAGGGGTCCTTTCTGGGGTGCCCGGTCCTGCCGTGAGAGGTTGCAGGCAGTCCAGGAGCCTCACTCGAACTTGCCGAGGTCGACGGCCACACCATGGATGGCCAACGTCACGGACTCGGCCAGACCCCCAAGTCTCCCGTCACCAGAGTGGAGCTGGCGATGCGACCTTCCTGGCCCGGAGCCACGTCGATAATGCTCGCTCAGCCTTGCTTCTCCCTCGATCACAGCTCGGATCAAGCGCCTCGCGCGCTCGCGCCGTTCGGAACGCTCCGATCACATCGTCCTTGTCTTCTTTTATTTCGCCGCCGGCGTCTTACACATGACACGTTAACAGTTACTAATCAAAATTAAGCAAGTAGTACCATTTGTAAATTGCGAATGCGAAAGCTTCATTGCGGGGTTGGCGCACTTTCTGTCACGATTAAGTTAGGCTTACGAAGAATTGTGGCAACTGTGTGACAAATGTGCGTTTTGTTCAGCCGCATGACCGCATGGAGATCTCTCTTGAAAAGCTAACCAAAACAAGCGCGAGAGAAAGCTGACGCGAGCAGACGATACTACGATTGCGAAAATAGCGGTTTGAACGGCTCCGCATGGTGCCAGTTTCCCGCGCCACGGCCGGTCTGGAGGCGCGCTCCCTTCCTCCTCTAAAGATCGAGTGCTCGCCTCCAGACCGTCCGTGCCTGCGCGTACATCACTTAAGGGGCAGCTCTCATAGGTCCGATTTGCTCGTCACTCGTTGTCGCCGGGGGGGGGGGGCAATTTAAATCGGTCGAGGAGCTATCTCTCCCACAGCTCCTCTAAATCATTGATGCGGTCGTATTACATTTCTTTGAGGACGTCATTATAAAAGATGTTGCGTGTCGTCTCAGTTCAAAACCCCCTACATACCTTCATAAAAACTACATACCAAGTCAAAAACTCATACCTTCTCAACGAGGTCCTCCATGTTCAGCTTGGTGGACCCTGGCACGCGAGTGATTGCCACAGCCGACGAACCAAGTCCTTCTCCATCTGTGGAATGGTATGCGCAATACGGTATAAATGAGAAATTCGAGAAATATATGGACACAGTTCGCCGCAGCTCTTCGCGGGAATGTCGAGGAAGATGAGGTCAAAGCATAAACGCTGTATGGCACAATTATAGAGATAGGTTAGCATGTACTAGTTGCAACCTCACCCTGGAAGTTCACAAAGCGCAATACAAAGACGAAACTGCGGCATTCGAATCCACTCGGCGATAGCATACGAATACAATTGCGCGCGGAGGTGTCCACGTGTTTTCTTGGCATATCTTCACAGTTCATAATCAAAATTAAGCAAGTGCTACACGTTTACAAAACGCCAAGGCGAAAGCGTGATTGCGGGGTTGGCGCACTTTTTGTCACGATTAAGTTAAGTTTATGAAGAATTGTGGCAACTGTGTGACAAATGTGCGTTTCGTTCAGCCACATTATCGCATGAAGATCTCTCTTGAAAATCCAACCAAAACAAGCGCGAGCGAAGCTGACACGATCAGACGATACTACGATTGCGAAAATAGCGGTTGGTCGGCTCCGCACGATACAAGTTTCCCGCGCCACGGCCGGTCTGGAGGCGCGCGCTTCCTTCTGTCACCGCTACTTGGGAGCAGAAGGGTTGCACGTAGGTGTCACCCGCGATGGAGAAGAGATACGACTGCCAGCACAGCAAACAAGGATTTAATGTGAACAAGATCGGGAAAAGCGTAAGGCACACAAAACTAAAGCCATAACACAACAAATATGCTCACTCAATACTAAATACAAAACTCAGACTAAATGCAAAACTACCAAAAAATGCTCATGTAAACACGGAACGACTATACACTCGGTCTCTGAGCCTAGCTCCGTCTTAGGATCTCTAAGTCAGTCTTAGCCCTGACTCATCAAAGTCTGGCCACCCTAGACTCGGCCTAAGTGCGCCGCAATACAGAAATGCGGGTTCTTACGGACCGTCGGTTTGAAGCTCTTCTCGTCGAGTCCACGTCGTATTCGTTCGCGGTGTCGCTGATGCCGTAAGTGCCGACGACTCGTGGTTCCATCGACCTGACCGAGTACGTGGCTGGTGCCTCAGTAGCCGCCGCTGACGTGTCAACTCCTCGGTTAGGCTTACCGAAGCCTTCTTCACCCTACGACTATCTGCGTGGCTACCCATTGTCCCGGCGATTTTTGGTTGATCAGGCTCGGCCGGGGAAGTGGAGTTCTTGCGAAGACCGGAACCACCATGATCAGCAGGAGCCAGTCCCAGGAGCCTCGCCCGGATGTCTCCGAGGTGTACAGCCCCGCCTAGCCTTGCCAGCGTGACGAGCTTCGTGGCCGGGCTCTCCGCACTCCCATCGTCAGAGCTTAGCTGACGAAGCGACCTTCCAGTTCAAGAGCCACGTCGATAATGCTGCTTCGTTGCTTCTACCTCGCGGATTACACGTCGGTTCGCGTGCATGAAGCGCTCGCGCGCTTTCGAACGCTCCGCGATCTTCTTCGTTCTCGTGTGCCGCCGGCATCTGAGTCATGACACTTTCCTTTCTTCTCTCAAGAGTGAGTGCACGCCTCCAGACCGTCCGAGCCCGCGCATACATCACTTAAGGGGCAACTGTCATTGCTCTGCTTCGCTCGCGACCCGTTTTTCGCCGGGGCGCGCGGCAATTGAAATCGGTCCAGGACCGATCTCTGCCACAGATATAAAAGATGTTGCATGCCGTCTCAGTCAAAAACCTACATACTTTGATAAAAACCACATACCTAGTCAAAAAGTCATACCTTCTCAACGAGATCCCCCATGTTCAGCTTGTCTGACTGAGCCTTGTGGTCGGTGTCAAAGGTGTTGACCATGGAGGCCATCACCGTGGCACGCGACTGATTGCAACAGCGGACGAACCAAGTCCCTCTCCCTATGTGGAATGGTATGCGCAATACGGTATAAATTAGAACTTCTTGAGTTATATGGACACAGTTCACCGCAGCTCTTGGCGGTAATATCGGAGACGATGAGCATAAAGCATAAACGCTGTATGGCGGATTTTGTAGAGATAGATCAGCACGTACTAGTTGCAACCTCACCCTGGGAGTCCTCGAAGTGCAACACGTGTCCGTACGTCCTTCCCGTTAGACTATCGCTTTCAAGATAGAAAGACGAAACTGCGGCATTCGAATCCACTCGGCGATATCATACAAAAATAATTGCGCGGGGAGGTGTCAGCGTGTTTTCTTGACATACTTTAACAGTTCATAATTTAAAATTAGGCAAGTGTTACATGTTTGTAAAACGTTAAGGCGAAAGCCTGATTGCGGTGTTGGCGCACTTTTTGTCACGATTAAGGTAAGTTTATGAAGAATTGTGGCAACTGTGCGTCAAATGTGTGTTTCGTTCAGCCACATGACCATGTGAAGATCTCGATCCAAAAGCCAACCAAAACAAGCGCGAGCAAAAGCTGACGCGAGCAGACGATATTACGAGTGCGAAAATAGCGGTTGGACGGGTCCGCATGATACCGGTTTCCCGGGCCACGGCCGGCCTGGAGGCGCGCGCTCCCTTCCTTCCGTCTCTTAAGAACGAGCAGGCGCCTCCTGACCGTCCTTGCCCGCGCGTACGTCACTTAAGGGGCAGCTCTCATTGGTCTGCCTCGCTCGCGACTCCTTCGCCACCCGGGCGCGCGGCAATTTAAATCGGTATAGGACCTTTCTCTCCCACAGCTCCTCTAAATTATTGACGCAGTCGTATTGCATTTCTTACAGGACGTCATGATAAAAGATCTTGCATGTCGTCTCAGTGAACCCCCCCCCCCCTACATACTTTCACAAAAACTACATACCTAGTCAAAAACTCATAACATCTCAACGAGGTCCTCCATGTTCAGCTTGTTTGACTGGGCGTTGTTGTAGGTGTCAAACGTGTTGACCATGGGCGCCATCACCGTGGCACGCGACTGATAGCCACAGATGACGAACCAAGTCCCTCTCCGTTTGTGGAATGGTATGCGCAATACGGTACTGTGTGCCAAATGTGCGTTTCGTTCAGCTACAGGACCGCATGAAGATCTCGCTTGAAAAGCCAACCAACACAAGCGCGAGTGAAAGCTGACGTGAGCAGACGATACTGCGAGTGCGAAAATAGCGGTTGGACGGGTCCGCATGATACTGGTTTCCCGCACTACGGCCGGCCTGGAGACGTGCGCTCCCTTACTTCCTTCTCTAAAGAGCGAGGGCGCGCCTCCAGACCGCCCGTACCCGCGCGTACATCACTGAAGGGCAGCTCTCATTGGTTTGCTGCGCTCGCGGCTCGTTTGTCGCTGGGGCCCGCGGCAATTTAAATGGGTCCAGGACCGATCTCTCCCACGTCATGAAAAACCTTCTTTGAGGCAGCTTCTGTGGCGCGCGTAGAGATGGAAAATATCCGGAAATTTTGAGCAATCGGAAAAAAGCCAGTTTTTTTCACGTTTTTTTACGAAATTTTGGAAAAAATGGGAAAAAAAATTTCTTTTGCATACGGTCAATAGTTTATTGTCAAATCTCAAAAGCCATAACTCTCACTATGTAAATAACAGAAGTGAAATGCTTTCTGCTTTTTCACAAATGAATGCAGGGTTTAGAAAATCTAAGACAAGCCGGAAGCATCACCGCGAACGCGTTCAGTTTTCTGTGAACGGGTGCGGCTTCTTAGAATTGTTACGGCAGTTAGACCAAAGAACACTGAAGTGTCTCTTCTGTGGCTATTTCGTCGTGGCTTCTACTATGGAAACATTGATCAAGATGTCTCCCTGACCGTGAAGGTACAGTGCCTAGAATATAAGTATATTCTAGGCACTGTAGTGAAGGTCTGTCCGACCGTGAAGTGCATCCACACGTGGGAAATTGGCCGTACCATTGCAGAATCTGCTTCCACACGGCTTCATATGCGGACTTCCGCCACAGGTTGCACAAGTGCGCGAGGGAAAGTCAAAATTGAACAATTACGAGCACCAAAACATGAGAAACCGCACCCGAATGATGAAGCTACGCCGACTCTGGACTGATATTATGTGATATCGATGGCGAGTGGTCAGCCGTCGTTTGTTGTTTCGGTATCATGTGCGACGTTTCGGTTTCGCGTTCTGCGTTTCGCTTTCACGTTCAACGTTGGGTGTTGCTAAGTTTTATTTGCCCCGCGGAAATTTTGGCCAATTTTTCCATCTACGCCGAAAAAAACAGGGAAAAAACCAGTTTTTTTCTGGAATTTTCCAGTTTTTTTCCGCACTTCGCATCTCTAGGCGGGCGTGTTGCCACCACCGGCGCGCATTGCACATTTTTCCGCTAGTGTCGCCTGCGCTTAACACGTTAGTTCGTGGCTCTCTATAATGTATTTTAATCTAGTACACTTGAATATAAAGCCAAGAGTTTCAGAAATACCAATTTGCAGTCGTGTCATCCAATTTCACGTTAAAACAGGTATCGTATCAACCGCATGAATATACATTGCACCTATGGGGCGTTGCCCGGGAAATGAAAAATAAATTACGTTCAGATTAGCCAATCGGCAAGTAATATTACATTCAGATGACCACTCGCATAGCGTCAGCACGGAAGGAGTTCGAACACCATAACAGTAACAAATACGATAAAAATAAAAATGTTTAGTGACATGCTAGTTCCTACGGAAAACGAAACTATTGTGATGAAATATGCAGTGACATTGCTAGTAATATATGTAAGGAAACTGAATACTGCTATCAGATGACGTCATGACCATGACCACGCGCTGCATCCCACATAATCGGTAATTAATCGTATTACAGAATATTTGAGACACGAAGAGATAAAAAATGTGTACGAGTAATTGGTGACAAATAAAATAGGCACATTTTCGCTACGGAGATCCTCCATGGCTCTCTCGCAGTCGCTTTGCTCCTTGTTTCCATGGTTGTACCAGCCGCTGATTTGGGCGAAAACGAGTTCACATACCAGGTGGTCGAAAACAGATTTGTGCCTGCAGAGAATAGACTTCGTCAGCTTACATAAAGCAGGCACGTGAATGCGATTTCACCAGTTTAATAGCATTGCGCCTTGACGCGCTGCCGAAAACTTGGGAAAAGCGGTAATAAACGGTATTACAGAATCTAAGTCAAGAACAAACCGAAAGAAAAATGTACAGCAACAAATAGCATAAAAATAGATATCTTTAGTGACCTGATAGTCCCTACTGAAAACGAAACTATTGTGTTGAAGCATGCTGTAACATTGCTAGGAATCTGTGTATTGGGGAACTGAATACTGCTATCAGGTGACGTCATCTTGTATTTTAAGGCTACGTCCAAGACAAAAGGACGAACTAGAAGCAGCTCGTGTGGCCACAGTGACATCGAACGAGTCTTTGCAAAGTGTGAATGCCCAGATATAAACATATGTTCTATGGAGTGAGAAGGCAGTAAGAGGCGTCTCCTTTTTAGGGTCCTTTTCCTAACGATGCCGAGTGCAACACAGCTTTAGCGCCACTGACACAGAAAGACCAGACATCGACCACAGATTATCAAGCAGACAGTGCCTGGTGCTTAACGTTGAACAACGTCAGCTGATTTGTTTTCGCATTAAGACCAATTGCCGTTGCTGAAAAAAAAATGGGAACGCAGCTTTAATGAAAGAACAGGATGGGCAAATATTTCGGCACCCTCGGATCCCGAGTTGAATTGCATCGCACAATTGTGCAACAAACACCACGTGTGAATAGTTATCCTGGGCAACTGAAGCTTGTCTGTGTGGGGTGTCACTGGAATGTCTTTCCTCAAAGGATATGAAATGTTTCAGGTAGGGACGACATTGAAGATATGGTGATTACAAGTTCCCGGCGCAACCAGGTAGAACAACGTACCTGTGGTTCCTACAATAAGGGGACTTCTGAAAGCCTTGGAAGCAGTGAGGGGAAGCGCATCCAATCTGACGGACGTAATTGCTGCCATGGTAATTCCTTCGTGGGCGTACGCGTCGTGCGAATGTGTTGCACGCGGAAGTACGGTGTCCAGGGACATGAAAGAATCACGGCGAAATAGCAGAAAAGGCCACGAGGAGCCAGAAGTGGCATGGATTGTGCGTACGGTCCTTTGTTTCTTGGTTTTATACCTCCTTTTATTCGAGGCTAAAAATGTGGCTGTATTTTAAAGAGAAATCGTGGTCTTGTTACCCGGTAGTGCAAAGTTCGGGTTTTGACTTTTCAAAACAATCATCACACGCTATGATGTTATTTTAGACAAAGCAATTCTATTTGAACCAGTGAAATCACTCACACAAACATGTATGTAATTGTAAAGAGAGCTCGCAAATTTTGTCACCAACTCATCGATACTAATCCTCATTGTAGTGTATTATCGAAAATTGTTAAAAATACACATTAACAAAAACAAGAAACAGATGCTGCTTTGGCGATCCATTCTTTCCATTGTTCTCTGCCCCTTTTTAAAACAGGAAGATATTAAAACATTTACTGCACAAGGCCATGCCTCGCAGGAGGTGCACCGTGATGCTTTTCTTTACCTCACAATTAAGTCCTTGTTAGGGTTCAAATGTGTTGATTTTTTCCTTATGTTGGCAAAAGTGGCGGCCCGTAAAAATATCGCCGCTGTGGCTGCCATCACCCTTTTTGAAGGACCTAAGTGTCAGAACGTCGCAATCAACGCTCAACATAATACTCCCACCTGGTCCGCGAAGAACGGACCGCTGACTGCGGCGCCACTAGTTACCAGAGAAGGTGACGCTGCGGCACGCCACTTATTGCCATCTGCGGGAGCACCAAGTCCCTCTCCGTCTGTGGTATGTTATGCGCAATACGGTATAAATTAGAAATCCGAGACCTATATGCAGATAGTTCGCAGCAGCTGTTCGCGTGAATAAAATCTTGAGGTTTCTCGAGGACTTGCAGCGGGCCCGCAATTGTGCATCTTAAACATTATGCACCGTAACGTTTCACAGCCTCGAAACAAAATTAGTAAAATTTTTCCTTTTCAATGTCGCCCAACGAACAAACAAATGCAAGGTGCTTGCAAAGTCTTCTTTACAGATCCCTTCCACGGTAAGTACAAACTTCGTTGAATCTTGATCAAGTTTAGGGAAAAGAGTGGTCTTTGGCACAGGACCTTTGAGGACGGTGTTTTCGCCGGAGGGCCCGCAGAAATCGGGAAGAGAGTGAAATGAGTTATGATAGCCTTCCAGTGAGACACGGGGTTCATTGACACCCATTAACCTGGTGACACACTCATCTCAACTGATAGGAGGCTCGGGAAGAACAATTGCCGGCCATGTATGCCACGCTAACCCCGCCTGCTGACACACCACCACCACCAGCTCCAAAAGCATGGTTTAGGATTTTAGGCCACGTGCTCTTTTCTACAGAGCGATGTTGTCAATTGGCTAGGGTGTTCGGGGGAAACCGACACCTTCTTTGAATGGCCACGCAACCAGCATGCGGGAATAGACGCTCGGAAGCTTAGATTTGCTGGAAGCGACATGAACTTCATCGTTATGTCAAATACGCGCTCCAAACCGGCGCCCATGCTGTACCCTGTCTTTCGTGGACTGGTAGTGACACGACAATCAACGACTGGGATGCTATAGTGTGCCTCGAATTACGAGGGCATTTGAAGCCTCCGGCTTCCGGTGGCGTGGTGGCATGTGCGGAGTCGGTGAAGACAGGGGAAGCATTCTGTTCGGCCTCACTCGGGACTCCAGTCGACAGTCGCTCTACCACAGCCGCACAGTCACTCCTCGTGCTCCGCCATTCTAGTACGATTTGAAAATTTTCCCACAACTCCTGTCAGAATCTCGAAAACGATTAATCGAACATGTCTAATCGAATAAGTCGATTAAATGAAAGGTGGACATCGACGAAGAATAATCGTTTTGCAGGATACTTTTAATCGATTGATCGTTCATCGATATTACCAACCCTACTCCCGGACGGAGCTGAGAAATAGTTCGAGAAGGGGGGAGGCGTCTATGCTGGCACATGACTGCCACAGCGGCGGGCCGCCGGTTGGTGTGTTCGCCCTGCCACAGCTGCGTTTTATCGCCGGCGTCGCGCCGCGCGTGCTTTGCCGCTGGTGTGTCTGCACATTGCACCGAAAATATCCTATGTCCGGCGTTACGCCGTTAAGGCGAAGCTGATGAAGGGACAGTTATTTAGGATATAGGTAAATAAGGCCCTCGGACACACCACCTTTGGTGAAGTTGAACCCACAACCTTTGCTCTTAATTAGGGCAAAGGTAATTAAGGAACAGTTGTTTGGGGAATTCGAACCCTGGAACTTTGGTGGGACGCTAACTACTGACATTTGGTTGGAGTAGAACCCACTTGGAGGTATGGGTGAACCGGCCATATCTCCAAGTTGGGTTCCAAGTGACATCATGAAGGTAGAGAGTGGAGTCTACTGTATTTGGTGTTGATTAGGGCGAAGTTAATTAAAGGAGTGCTGACAGAAAAAATGCAATAAGTAGCCACAAATACAGTAATAAGTAGCTAATGACCCAGTAATCACGGCGCGAAACTTCATTTGCTTCAGATCGTGACAGGTAATTATTTAGAGTCTTGTTTGTATCGACCAATCCAAGTTTCGGTTTCAGAGAGCAAAGAGAAGGGAAAACGGATTTTAAACACAGTGGGCAAGTGACCGCACAAAACTGTGACGTGCGCCAGCCAGCGCGCTCGCCGGCGCGCGAGCTTGGTGTTGCTAGATTGTCTGCTACGCCTGCACGTGCTTAGCGCTGTCTCGCCATTTTCGTCCTCCTCGCTTTCGTCGTCCAGCGGCGACAATTTCCTTCTGGCGGAAGTCGCCACCGTATTATACGTGGGCAGCTACATTTGATTCGATCCACTACAAAGCAGCGACTCGAAAAGTGCGGCCAGCGACAGCTATATGAATACGCGTATACGCACCCCTAGAAATTGTACGAACCATTCGCCAAGGGCGCTTTGGGAGTGAAGCATATTCCGGGGCAGGACACAAGGCGGGGCGTCGTGTGTGGAGTTCCCCACATGGTGCGGTGGATGGAGACAACAAGAAGCAGGCGACTAGGAGTGCGTGCATGGAGGGGAATTCCGTGCTGGTTGGAAGACGACAACATCGAATACCGTCCGGTACGTGAATAAGCAGCGCAAAAAACAAAAAAAAACAAAAAAGGCATCCAATCGAAAGAGACCACGAAGCTTCGAGCGGCCAATGAGCAAACCACGAATCGGCCAGGGCAGCGGGAAAGCGAGGTGCGCTGGGAGAAAAGGAGTAGAGTTCCAGGAATCGGGGTCAGGAGAAGCTCGTCCACCGGACCGGCAATTCAAGACGGGCAGTGCGGATCCAGACCTGAGCCACCAGGACTTCACCCGCTCTGGTAGTCTGCCCAAAAGTACAACACCCCGACCTTTGGTAAGACCGACACCACTTCTCTCGTCATCTTGTCTCCGCTTCTCCAGGTCGAGACCATTACGCGCCTCACAGTCGTGGTCAGACCGGACTCGCGTACTGTTTATACCATCCTAGCCATAAGTGCGTTTCTTGCCGTTATGTCTTTCTGAGTGTTTATTTTATTGTTTTTATGCTCGTTCTAGTTTTATTAAAAGTTTGTGTGTGTTTTCCAACAAACGGCTTTGTCCTCAATTGGAGAAACCCAATTCAGAATCATTAAAGAAAAGAACCTGCATCACACGGGGTACAAATCGGCACAGTATCAGGCTTGGGACTACGTAGTCTTGGTGGAAAATCATGGGACTGCTCTAAGCAAGGCACGCCTCCAAATGAAGCGAGCAAATATCACTGTACTTCAACAGGGTCCATTCTAAGTGTCCAGTAGCGTGCATGAACTGGAACCACTTCTCCGCTTATCGACGCCGACGGTGGCGAACGAGCATGCGTGCCAGGCGAGCTGTCGATCGCTGGGAAACGGTATAGGCCTAGCTCGATGGCCGTCTGATCCGTGGCCGTCTGATCAGCTCGTAATAAAGCACCCATATTTGTCAACACAACCAACGTGTGCACATTTATGTCGCTCATAACTGACAGTGCAATTAGTTTTGCCGACGCCATTGGTAGCGATGAGTAAACACGCTGGCAAAGCGAGCCGCTGCGCGGCTGTGCGGTGGCTGCGCTGACTGACCACTTGCGAGCCAAAATCACGCCAACGATTTTCGCGCAACTCCTGTCAAACTCTCGCAAACGAATAATCGAACACGTATAATCGAATAAGTCGAATAAATGAAAGTTGGACATTTCGCGAAAGGTGGACACTTCGCAAAAGCGACCCTATAGCCCACAGCGCTTTAATTATCTCAACGGGATGTCGGTAAAGAATTTTGTACGACATTGACGAAAATTGGACAACATAGTCCGCCTTTGAATGCACTTACTGCTGCTAGTTTGCGCTCATTGGTAATTTCTATATCGTCCCTGTTCCTTCGGGCCATTGTTTCTCGAGTACGGAATACTCAAGAATACCTTTAAAGATTCAGTTCGACAAGTAGCCTCCATTGTTGCTAGTTTGCGCTCATAGATGTTTCTATATGGTCCCTGTTCTGTCGGGCCATTGTTTTTTGACTATGAAATACCAAACGTTAACGTTGATACGAATTCAATCCTGTAATTTTTATAAATTTTCTTGAAGATTGCATAGTTCAGAAAAACAAAGCTATCAAGTTTACAAATCTCTTCTCGGCAACGAAAAACAATATGGCAACAGCATTTAATATAATCTAAAGTGGAATATCGGAACTCTTGAGCACCATGGAAGTGTTCTGTTCATGCCCAGCAATTGGCTGGCATGGCATACCTTTGCGTATTCCAAAGATGAAGAGGAGCATTTTGCATGCATTTGAATCGGTCGCATACCTTTGCGTATTCCAAAGATGAAGAGGCGCACCGCACCGACTTCATGACGCGTGAATGCTCTCAAGGCGCCCATGACTTCATGAAGGTGCTCGTAGATGGCGCCACGAAGGTGCCATGTCTTGGTCGCCAGCAGAATATGGCTCACGACAGCTCTCCCAGTGCTCTGCTAGATCCTACAATGAAAACAGCGAAAATGTGTTGCAGCAGAGCTTGCACGTTATGATGGAGAAAAATTGTGATTATATGGAAGAAATAACGCTTGCCTGACTTTCCGTTTTGGCTAAGGCCTGATGGAATATGAAGCGCAGAGTTCCTGAATTTCAGGATAAAACTTTTGAATAACTCTTGTACACATTCTAAGAAATCGCCGTACGCTGTAAATTATTACAACTGTATCAGCCTTACATGCTCTTACGAATCGAGTTCACGGAACAGCGAGATCTATTTTCTCCAAACATAACTTTACGCAATATTTAGAAAAATAATTTTAAGTAAGGCCGATCTTTCAACCGGCGTCAGCGGCGAAAGTGGCCAGCGTCTCCACCAGATAAGAAAAAAAAAAGCCCCGGGACGATCGGAGCGGCGAGAAACTTGCTCGCCGGCCCCGTCCCGACGGCAGCACAAACTCGTGACGTAGCATTTCCTCCGTTGCTTACGATCCCTTCTTGGTGTAAATGTCGCGAGCTGCTGCGCTTTGTGGTTGGCTGCCCGCACGTACTTTGAAATTGATTTTAAATATGTTCCAAGCTATATTCGCCGCTGATATCTTGTAGACGATGTGTGTGTGTTCACCTCAATTGATCTCACAAGTTATCTGGATTTCGAATTTTGTGTCAGTACTCCTTTAGGTCATGGTCGCCAGTAATTTTGATTAATCTTTTTCCCCTAAAATATTCTTCGCATAGTTCGAAGCCCGCACGCTAGTACACTATCAACATGTCGGATACTGTATCGCCGCGGCAAGAACTCACTCAGAAAGTGACAGTGAAAATCTCGTCACCTCACAATCGATGCTCCGTTGAGTGGTGGTGACAACCCGGAAACAGCACCACCAAGTGACCACTCAACGGTGTCGCACGTGACCGATTGCCACAGCGAGTGTGCTGTGTACATTTCCGCCCGTGGATTGATCTACGTAAAAATGATGACGTTGAAGTGTGTGGCCTCTTCACACTATGCTCGTGTTTCATGCCAGGAACTTGATAGCAGATTTGGCGCTGCTCGTTTGGACGCATTGCCTGCATGGGTCACTATTCAGCCACCAGGGGAGTGATGAACGCTGCGTGAGTTCGTGTGAACTTTAATAAATACTTGTGTATTCACATACACAAGTATGGCATTCACTATTGCAAGCTAGCGCATTCACATACACTAGCATGAGTTCGCACAAGTACTAGAGATTTCGCCATTCCGTATACTATGCCCGTAAATTAGCAACAGCAGTTTTTATAAACAGCCGCCTCAAAGTTAGCCTTTTAGTACCACGTAGTGCGACAACATGGTGCTACCGTTAAATGTGAAGTGCTGCACCTTCATAAAGCTTGCCGTGTTTAGAAGACATGGAGTTTGTCCTACACCTACATACTTACCTATAATATACACGCACATATACATATATAATTATACATACACAGACACATATATATATATATATATATATATATATATATATACATACACACACACGCATACACATACATACATATATACATACATACATACACACACACACACACACACACATCCACTCATATACCGCAAAGAACATGGGAACTCTTGAGCACCATGAATGTGTTCTGTCCATGCCTGTCTCAATGTTCTGTGTGAACGTGCGTGGTCATGGAGCACTGAAATGATAATTTGACTATTTGTATAGTTCATAATATCAACTTCCTATGCCTCAAAACTTTAGAAAAAAGATGGCAAGCCTCAGAGCTTTCGTGCTAAGTTACTTCTGCATTAAAACGACGTAAATTGCGACTCTCACGAGCAGGAACTCCGGAACGTTTTTTGGGAAGGGGGGGACAAGTATTGTAGTCTTTCTTTTTGTGTTTATTATTTTTTTCAATATTTGTCAATTCTAATTTATTTACATTACCTTTTAATATTTTAATATTTATTATAGATTTAGTGACATGAATTTTTAATGTTTTAATTCATTGTAGCCGTATTGTAAATATTTGCATCCTCGCTTATTTTGCATTGGGAATAAGTACCGAAAACGTGCGCAGGCGGCGAAAATGACAAAACGGGTTCGAAAGCTACGAAAAATCTCTTAATATTTCTGCATTCGCTCCCGCAGTGAGGCAAATGTGAGCTGACACAAGTACACAAATGTGATACAAGTATACAAGAAAGTAGGCATAGGTGGAAAGCTATTGCAGATTGACAAGCTTCATGGCTGGCATGGCCATAGGGCGCTGGTCAGGAGAAGTTCTCAAAGGAGACCGAAGGTTGCTGTTCCCTCTGCCGTTCCAGACACGAACACTTTCATAACGGCATCCAAGTGCAGTTCCGCAGCTCTCTTCTTGTGCACGAGGAGGAGGAGGAGAAGGTGTGCCAGCCTCCTCTGCCTCATTCAATTGCGCAGAAATATTTTTACTCGCCTCAGAGCACTGGAAGACCACTCTCCTGATGCAGCTGACGCAGGCACATAAAACACAAGTTGCAGGTACCGGACAACCTGGTCCAATATCTTACGCATATCTGCAGACTTCCCCTGCAGAATGTGTAAAATGAGTTCAATTGCGGCCGTACCCTCGTCACGCAAGAGCGTTGAGAGAAGCACGAGTTGCGCTGAAAGCCTGCTGATGTCAAAATCTGCAGCGTGTGCTCTTAAAAGCTCGTTTAGGTCGTTTGCCGCGACGTTTCGACCATAAGCAGCGTCACCAAAAATGTGCTCGAAGCTAATCAGCTGCTCCATACCAGGCTGTTCAAATCGCCGTCCGATCTTACTGGTAATACGATCGATAGCGCCAAAAAAACTGTTTTCAGTGTGACGACTTGCCGTCAAGCTCTGCAGGCTCCTAAGGCTTATATGCGTATTGAAGCCTTCTGGGCGGATGCGAAACTCTGGGCACACGAGGTGCCTTTAGACCTAACTCTGTTGTTCTTGAGTTCATCCACTGCCATAGGACGTCAAAGGAGGCGTCAGACCATAGCCTTAACAAGCGGTCACAAAGATCCTCTGCTGCCTGTTTTGCTCCTGCAGCGCGGTAAACTGGGCGTTGAAACATCCTCGCTAATTCCTCGCATGGGCCAAACAGGGCTATAGAAATGTTGATACCCAATAAAGTTTCCAACTTGTTTAATACTTTCTTTTTATATCTTTTTATATCTGTCTTGCTGGTGCCACTTGAAAGAGCTTTGAACTTGTACCAGTTCCTGCAAAGTAGCCTGCACCCTTTCATAGTTCTCAACGAACATGTCCATTCATTATACTCTTAATGTCCACCTCGTTAGTGGTAGCAGCAGGGTGTTCGTCCTGGAACAATCCCACTCACCGGCATCATTACCCGGAGGAAGTACAACGCTCGAACTACCAATCTTCCTGTTCTTCGTTTCGAGGATTGCATTGGAAACATGTTTTACAATGTTAATAGCGTCGCCCACGACATCGCAGTTCCTTGCGATCTCCTGGAGTGCCAAATCTAGGCAGTGGTTACTGCAGTGCACAAATATTGACCGTGGTTCAGAGTCCTTAATCCTTTTCTGCACTCCGGTAAATCTGCCTGCCATGTTCGCGGCCCCGCCAAAACAGTGGCCCCTTAGGTTGTGGTAGTACAGGCCCAGACGCAAAATCATGTCCTTCACGGCTTTATACAAGGTCTCAGATCTGCTGTCTGGTGCATTGGACATGTCAATGCACATTTTTTTATGAGTTTTTCAAGGGCTTGGTATGTAACCCTAGTGTTTGATTATTTCAGGTTTGTATTTTGTGGTGTTTGGATATTTGCGTATCAGGAGTTGTCTTTCCTTTCTTGTTAAGCGGCAGTCGATGAGCTGGTCATCGATCTTTTGTGCAGGTTTTCCGCATTTGCAAGAGTTGTGGTCAGTTTTGTTGGATCTTATGACGTAGTTTGGAAATATAAAGTATTCAAATGATTGCTTGGCTTGTGTATCATTTTGTACCGAAGAACGGTGGAATGATGTAAATGTTTCGTATGAATTGATGTGTTGTTTCACATCCGTGTGTAAGGCAGCATTCCGCCCATTTTTGTTTTGCATCTATGTGCGTAGTTGTGATTTAATGAAGAGTTTTGTTACTGGTATGTTGAGTGGCATGCCTTAATTTGTGGCTTCTTAACCGGCCATCGTGCGAAAGTTGTACGTCCAGTTGATCATCGGCCTTCTGGAAAGCAATAGACCACACAACCACCAGTTTTAAAATTTAACTAAAGCTCATGTCAGAAAGTCGCAGTTTCGCCGGAAAGGCGAAGCATCGATTGCGATAGCAAATTAGTAGACAGCTATACGAAGTAAGTATAGTAGTTTTATCGGCCGTATAAACTTGTAAATATTCGTTTACTAACTAAATGAACAAGCACGGTGTCACGCGCGCACAGGTAAACATGAACAAATCTGGCTCGATGACCCCGGGAGCTCGTCAAAACGCTGGAGTGAGAAAGCACGCCAGCGGCAGCGAGCAAATTGACCTGCGCACTGGCTCTCGCTTCAACGCGAACTAAACGTCGAAAGCGCAGCGCATAGCTACGGCACTCAGCGAACGCACTTTGGCCCATTGCAGATCGCTTTGAAGATGAGCTACTCGCGGGCGCACACTTCGGCCGCGTCACAGATCGCTTTCCAAGATAGCTCCGTGAGTAACAGCCGCGTAAGCAGAACGCTACCTCCAACCCCCCCCTCCCCTCCCGTCTCCATCGCCTCCTCCCCATACGTCGCGCGTGAACCAAGACCGTACGCTTCCTGCCGCCTTCCTTTCTCGCGTGCGCGAGATTAAGCTGCGATTGCCGGCTCACCCACTGATCTCTACTTTAGGGTGTTGGATAGCGCAACGAGCGCCCACAACTGAAGCCAACGGAAGTAAGCTCCCTTGTCCCGGAAGTCAGCAATTTGATAAGTTCTACTGACAATTTGATTGCATAGGAGCTCAGCATATTTTTCTTTCGTCTCCCCTGAGGTACGTTCCTATTGTGCCGTAAACTACACAAGAAGGCCGGTGATGTCTTTTGGGTAGACATCAAAAAGTGGTCATTGCCGTGCCAAAAGGGTCGATAACGTGAGCGGAGCGAGCTGGAAACACGTGTTAAGATTATCGTAAAAGCCTTTACCAGACGCGAAGCGACACCACCACCCCCCTAAACGCGGTAAACCACGAATAAGAATTGTTACGTCCGCTGTATTATCGGACCAAGCGCACTAGTAAGTGAAGCATGCGCCCTACATCCGGGACAAGCCGCCGCACGACGCCGCATTTCCGATGGCTTCACCTGCAGGTTGCTCGACAAGCGGCATCCAGCAAAACATAGTACAGATCAGCGGGCTCACCATCACACGCTTTCACTCGCACACACAACGCACGGCACGCGGAGACCATTTTATCGCCTTTGGACTTTATACGGAACGTCACGGCGGCGACGACGGCAAAAATGCGCTTCGAGTGTTCATAGAATTGCTCTCGCAATAAAACATGATTTCAACGTAAACGGTCGAAAAGTTGGGAGGGGGAAATATGTTGGGGGGGGGGGGCTGGATCCCGGTTCCGGAGTCCCTGCTCAAAAGCATTTTTTTTTCAAGCATATCATGTTGGCATCATCTACATACTGAAATAGACTTCGTCACTACCTATTTATAATTAGGAAGTGCTCAGTTCTTTTTTTAGATATAGCACATTGATTTTTCTCTCCCACAAAATATACCTGCTTGATTGCAAATCGTGATATCGCACATACTATTAGTAGTTACTCGTATTTTTAAACTTGCTGATTCAGTTCCGTAATATCTTGTTTTATCATGATTCCTTTAGCTGTAATAATTTGTATTCTTTTTTTCTTCTTCAAAATCATGATGCCCGATTCACTATTAAATCTATTATTGTTTTCTATTGCCATAGCTTTCTCTGCTGAGATGTCGAGTGATGTCATTTGGTTTTTCCTTCTAACCGACAGGTGGTACCCTTACAGCGTTGTGCTCTGGGCTCCTTTCTGCATCTCAAGTTATGTATTACACTTAATAGCTCAATAAAACACGATAATGATTCTGATTAATGACGGGTAGAGCACCATGACTTATTATCAGGGCAGAGTTTCTCCCTGCAAAGCTTCTGTGCGATTCGAAGCCCACGCGTAATTACTACACTGTCAGCATGTAACGATCATCTCGAAGCTAGAATGCACAATTTTTGAAAGATAAACGTTGAAATGTCACAATCCTTGCTAAACGTAGCAATAGCCTACGTACCCCTCATGACAGCAGGCAGGCTGCGACAACTGCATTCCCGATGAGGTCGTGACCTTGCAGCACGCGACTGATTGCCACTGCGGCTGGACAGTATCCGACGCAACATCGAGGTTGGCAACCTAAAAAAATAATTAAATTATGGGGTTTTACGTGCCAAAACCAGTTCTGATTATGAGCGACGCCGTAGTGGGAGACTCCAGAAATTGGGACCACCTGGGGTTCGTTAAGGTGCACTAAAAAGCAACCTGTACACAGTTTTTAGCGGAATATTGCACTAAGCACATCGAGCAAGAATGTAGCTAGTAGGCATAACATTAAAGATTTAGTCGGACAAGTAGCATACACTGTTGCTAGTTTGCGATCCTTGGTGTTTTCTATATCGTCCCTGTTCCTTCGGGCCATTGTTTTTTGAGAATGGAATACTCAAGTAAACCATTAAAATTTAGTTGGACAAGTAGCATACAACACTGTTGCTAGTTTGTGCTCATTGGTGTTTTCTACTGAGTCAGCCTTACAAGCTCTTACGAATCTAGTTCACGGAACAGCGATATATTTTCTCAAAATTTTAGGCAATATTTAGAAAAATAATTCTTAACCGAAATTCCGCTTCCCGAAGTCACTAGCATTAAACCTGTTCTCTCAAATACAACAAATATAATTAAAATCGGTACTATAGGATTTACCTAAGCTAACCATTTCCTCATTTTACATGCATTTGTATAGGTGGCATACCTTTGCGTATACCAAAGATGAAGAGGCACACCGACTTCATGACGCGTTGGTAGGAAGGCTCACAAGGTGCCCGTAGATGGCGCCACGAAGCTGCCATGTCATGGGCGCCAGCAGAATATAGCTCACGACAGCTCTCCCAGTGCTCTGCTAGATCCTGCAATTATAAGAGCGGAGGTGTGTTTTAGCAAATCTTTCACGTTATGATGGAGAAAAATGGTGACCACATCGAATAAATAACGCTTGCCTCACTGTCCGTTTAGGCCAAGGCCTGGTGGAATATGAAGTGCAGAGTTCCTGAATTTATTTTAGGTTTATGGTGCATTACTGACATCCGTTTGACAAGTAGGAGAGAAATTACTTTTGCGTTCTCTAATACCACACACCTTGTACTGATGCATTAAAAAAATTCACCGACGAATACAAAACTTCCAATGTGAAATTTGAGCCTGAACGGCAGGATCCTCGCGGCGGTGGCGCAGGTGAAGTAGCGCATGCGCAGTGGGTCCCAAGCACGCTCCAGTGCTTTATTTCCATGCATGGTATCCGGTGGACAAACGCGTCGCATACCTTAGTAACGACGTCGGCGGCGTCCGGGTGACGGCACATGCTACTACGGCGCCATGTCGTAGCGGGTCGCCCCCGTGGAGCACGTATCATGCGGTACTTTGCATTTCTCCTGACTCTTTCAACATAATCCTCTGCCTTCTTCCTCAAGCTTTCCTAGCTTCGCCATATTTCATCCTCCGCTTCACTCCACGTTCGTTCTGCCGGTTGCGCCGACACCGAGGACGAAGCTCAATGGAGGAACGGGCGCCTAATGCACTCCAAAAAATCAAGAGCGTCTGACAGCCTTATTACATTCCCCGCTTAGATGACTTAACGGCTATGGTGTTGCGCTGCTAAGAATAAGGTCGCGGCCGCATTTCAATGAGCCCGAAATGCAAAAACGCCAGCCTCACGTGCATTGGCTGCACATCGTTAAGCATGCCCTGGTGGTCAAAATTAATCCCCGCTATACGGCGTGCCTCATAATCAAATCGCGGTTTTTCCACGTTAAGCCCCTGCAGTAATATTTATTTACCTTGTTACACGGGTGGCGTTAACCGCGGTTAACACTACGCAGCAACCGGTAGCACTATGTGCGAGAAACAGTTCAAAAAACCTGTACGACGAATTGTGCTTCCGAAAACATGCAGTGGTTAGTTGACACTGCGTCTGCTTCAGCGTTCTGCGCAGAGACGCCAGCCAAGTCGCTATCCTCTAGAAAAGATGCCTAAACGCCTGACCGAGTTGTCATGCGTATTGCGACTGCTTTTCTCATTTCGTTAAAAACTAGCTTTAAATTTTTAGGTTAGTTTTAAGAATTCATGCGGAATTTTGTTGGAATTCTAGGGAACTTGAAATGGCGTTTCATGGCAGCCCGGGTAACAAGAGTATAAATTTACTCACGCGCAAAGGACTTGTAGCGTAGGTAAATGTATACGTACACTGGGACGCAAAATTGGCGTAAGTATGCGTGAAATGAAAAAATTTCGACGTATCAGGTATTGGGGACGCTGTCTCGCGTCGACTCCATCGTCATATCTCCATTTGCGGAGTCAGAATATGTCTCTCGCACACGTTCTGCTCTTGACAAAACTAATATTTTATGCAATTTCACTTCGCCTTCAACGCGCCTGCAAATCAACTATCGCCTTAATTATTCAACTCAAACAACGCCCCATGGTCGCATAACTACCAGCAGGGTCGCACAGACGACGCCACCTATACGACGTCTCATGCGTTAATCCTTTCGGACGCCACTTTATACTGTTGACTGAAGACTTACTTTCACCTTATTTCTTGTATCTTCAGATTCACTGAAAGTGTACAGCTGCAGGAAAGATTAAGAATTTTCAATTCTTTAGTGAGTTTTGTCAAGTTTACAGAATGTGGACTCCACGTATGAGAACATCAACCATTTCGTGTACTGAAAAGCTTGAAAAGTACTTATCCATCCGCATGAAAATTATGCCTGGTGCATGATATTGTGAGAAACATTGAAAGAAGTGAACCCACTACATACAACAACATACTGACACCAAGCAAGAACAACCAACCGTGTACCTTCCCACTCATTTTACTAAAACATTTTCAACATGTTATTCGATAATTGTAGCACGATTCCAATCATAAGTGTTTAAGTATATATGCGACATATTTTAAATATCATTAGTTTAATCAGTGCTTTTGCTGTCGATGTACTATCTTCGTGTACACTATTGTGTACACAGCATCTGAAAGAGTTAACTCAAGCGTTAACTTTCAACGACTGCGGCCAAGTCGCCAGTAATCTCTTCCTGATGAAGCGGCAGTCACAGCGGCTGCAGAAAGGTCACGAATTTCCTTCTCTCTCGGAAATGAATGTACCGACTACTTTTAGTAGAAAGTACGGGCGCCTTCAAGGTCACGCAAGACAGATATGCGAAGACAAATTCTCACCGTGCGTGCACGATGAGCTGTCAACTCGTGATGCTCTCAGTACCCGTTGAAGTTATCGGAGCTGCGTATCTTGCCGGTCCCCGTTCTCAGAATGCGAAGTGCTCCCGGCGGTCAGAAGTCGGAACTCCATACCCTCCTCGGATATTTCACCTGCAACTTGCAATATCCCATGCCGCCAGCGTGAGGGCCCGGGGTGCTGTGGACGCGTCCGTGCTCGTTCGATGGCCACGTCAGAAGAACTAAGGGTGGCAAGCCGGGTGGTCGAGGCAAGCGCGAGCCACGAGCCGCAAAGAACACTCGACGCGCATGCGCACGTTCGCGCAATGAGCAATGCAAAAGACGACGATGCACGCACCATCACGTGCGTTCGCTTCTACCGGCTCTACTCGCGCTGCTGGCACGGGCATTGTGCGCACGCACAAGAGCAGCTGTTTGCATACCACACCATATTCATACCATACATTGGTTGAGGAATCAAGCTAAACCCAACGCCCATCCCGCGTTCTCTGACACCTTCAGCGCGTTGCTAACCTTGTTATCGCTTTGAATGCCTCGTCTTTCTGCCCGAAACGTTTATGCACGGCGGGTAAATGAAAACATCCGGGCATCGTTGCAAGAACAAAGCGATATCGCCTGAGCAACCATTCAAAACTGGTCAAAAACTGGTCTGAGCAATCAGTGAAAAACATCATTCCTGCAAAAGTAAGAGAAACTGTTTACAATTTGGCCTGAGTATAACCACATGATCTGCTTTAATGTCGGCGTATCAGAGCCGTTCAAACCCACTAACATTTTATGCTAATACAATTACTCATTTTATTAATCAGAAAAATTATATTTTGATATTCTTATGGGGAAAAGGGGCCTATAGGCCTTCCCATACAAACACCGGTTCCATTACCAAGGATCAATTCATGTTGCCATAATCCTAGAAGCCTAAATTGCTCATTTAGAATTTTTTTCACCAAGAGACCACGCGCAGTGATAGAATTTGGCTAGCGAGGGCTCTCCCTGGGCGCTGCTTAATTCCGCTAATGAAGAGTGGAGGTGTGTGCCACCAATGTTTTCTCACCAATGTTTTACGCAGAAATGCAACTTCTGAGAGGAGTGCAGATGCTATCAAAATTAACAGTGGTTATTACAGAGAGGTGTCACCCGTGAATTCAAAACTGTGCTTGGGCAACGGAATTGAGCAAGATACCGAAAGTGTAGAATGACGTTTTTTGGTTACTTCACCTATTCTTACGTTGATTACATTTACGTTCATATGCACTGCACATACACAGGTCCAATAACAATGAATGAACTAGACCGTGACCGAGGTGCGATGCTTTTTTCGAGTATGACATTTCATGTTAGGCTGAATAATAGGACGCATACTATACATTTCTTGCATATGTGACGCAGAAATTTTCGGAGCAATCAGCCGAGAAACTTTCTTTAGTCTCCAGACTCTCTACTTTTGTCTGTTTTGTGTAACATTTAGGATAAAAATGAACAAAACATTATGGGGATTTAGGTGCCAAAACCATGACCTGATTATGAGGAACACGGTAGTGGGGGGACTCCGGCATAATTTAGACCACCTGGGGTTCTTTTAAGAGCACTTAAATTTAAGTACACGGGTGTTTTCACCTTTCACCCCACTCTAAATGCGACCCGCAGTGGCAGAAATTTGATCCCGCGACCTCGTGCTTAGCAGCCCATCATCACAAGCAACCTGGTGGGTGATTGAAATTTGATTATTCTATATAAATTTACGATAAAGAAATCATAGAAGAATGCCATATCGAGAAAAGTACCATACAGCAGGCCAACTTTCCGAAATTCGTCCGATGACTGGCAAGTCAATGGCTGTAGAAGGATCAGCAAACTCCTCCTGAGGTTGTCATGAAGACTGAGTGCTGATGGCAATTCACTTTGGGAAAATTTCCCTGCTTAAATTCTTCGAAGGAGTTACATGTAGGCACGTAATACCATAAGTTTAAAGAGTACGAAAATCACGCAAGCCTACTACTGCCACCAAGGCAATTAAAAATATTGAATACAGGTATGCATACGGCACTGTGTGGGAACAGTGCTACAATTCTACTGCCAGACATTTATTGACATATGAATATTAAGATGCAGAACTAGAGGCAAGCTGACAGCTACACTGGAAAAAGTTTACAGAACCAGGACTGGACTGTTTCCAGAGTACACAATTTTCTGAAAAGGTCCCTTTGGAGAACGAAAATCAGCCTATTGCAATGAGCGTAGACATGGCTACATATCAAAAAACAAACCATTACACGCTCCTAGGCAGGCTCCAGAGCCGAATAAATTTAAAGCTTACTCACATGAGTCACTATCGGAAGAAAATTGCAACCATGAAGTTGGTGTACTCTTTAAGCAATTTCCTTTTATATATATTCTACTGCACATGATAGACTGACAACAAAAGTAAATGGCCATCTATTTTTCAACTCGTTTTATTAATAAAACCCTTTACGGATATCTGAACTCACAGCACACCTCCAATCAAAAGTGTTTAAAGACATGCGACACATTTCACGTATCATTTTCATCGGTGCTTTTCTTTTCGATGCACTACCATTGTTTGCAGAATTGCACACGCAGCACATGCATTCCAAGTGCTCTATCGGGTGTTTATACGTAGCGGACGACTGAATTGTCACAAATGAATTCCTAATCTCTTAAACATTCCTCAATTTCTTATGAACATTACAAGAGAAATTATAAAATAATTGTAGGCTGACAAAACATTCTTTCAAAACTACTTTCGCTACTGTTAAGGCAATAGGTCGATAATAAGTAAATAAAGTGAAGTTCAAAGTTTCATACTTTCTAACATAGGCGGGACGCTTCGTATGACCTCGAAAGATTGTTTACTGAAGTGACGAGCTTTTATGAGTATTTGGAAGACCTCAGAGTAGGAGACAATTCAGTGTTACCGCCTGAGTCCCCTGGCACCGCCAAGAGACTGGCATCTCTTGGTTGAGCCATGCGACAAGCGGATTCAGTTAAACACGTTAGGGAGATACATGTGTTTTGTCCGTAATAAGTCGCACAAATACACATCTATAAAAAAGCAATGTAACGTATTGTCAAACATTTATTACTAAGGTACAATCAAGAAATGTTTTCTTGGGGAAAGGTTAGTTATTGTAAAGGTAAGACATAACATATATAAACAATAAACGATCTATAACAATTTCTGAAGACAACTTATGATTAGAATTATTAGCATAAGTATAATGTGATTCCACAATGCCATAGTTTCATTACATGTCAAAGGCGCCTTATGCCACTGGTTTTGTTTATTTTCCGGAGGCAGCAGAAAGGATTATAGAGTAAAAATTATCAGGTGTCCAAATAAATAAACGTATTAACAAATAAATAAGACAGCGGTATAAAGCGCGAAAGGATTCGATAGCAAATATAGGAACAATGTGGATTGTGTTATTGAGAAGCAAATGCAGTATACGACGAATAAAAACTAAAAAGGAAAATGCGCAGATAAACTAGGCAGTTTTACAAATAGCGCAACCGCACGTCTTTTCTTACCCAAATTCCCTCACTCGGCTTGCGCTGTTATGGAGACCATTTTCGTTCCTTTGTATAACTTTTTGCGTTGTTTTCTAAGCCAGGTGGTTTGCTTTGACTTGTAAGTTGGTGCCTTTCTCTCTAATATTAAAGACATCCTTTCATTGTCTGATGAGATGATTTCACCATCATAGAAAAAGTGTTAGTTCGGGCAGTTCATCTGGAAATGAAGTCGTCGGCAATCTTAATCAAAATGATTTTGCGGGAGAGTTCTCTATGGACATGCAAAACTTGTTAGATGGTTCAAACGGGCTTGTCTAGTCATCGACCGCGCGTACATTTTCAGTCGCCGAAGGCAAGAAAAGGTCCCCTCGGATGTGGTCGACGAGACCGGTATGGCCAACACAATTTTTTTAGCTTGGCTATTTCCGGTAAAAAGTTTCGCAGGTGTGCGCCCTTGTCCCCCTTAAACATGTGCACGACGTCCCCAAATGTGTGCAATGATGCCGATCTTTGCTGGCTTAAAATGTCAATCAGCATATCTCTGCCAAATCAGGCGTCCTGGTTCAAGGTCATCGTAGAACTATGTTATATATGCTTTGTCTTCCTTCCTTATGACAAGCTGCTCAATGTGGGACTTATGGGGCCGCATATCAGGTAGATATCTGTTGCTTAATGAAGACAGCACTGTGTCAAGTACTTAATAGAACCTCTGGCGGTACATGTCACTCGCTGATGGAAACACGTGAGCTGAGGAACATTCTTGATAGCGGCGTGGAGTATTCTTTCACATAGCGGCTAGAACACACGGGTCCTCAACTTCTACTTTCTCCCTCTGCCATACATATGTGGGTCACGCGCTTCATTTTGGAGTTCACCTGCGCTGAATTCAAGCTTGGGTCATCCGAGATAGCTGGTTCCTTCGCGTGCGCCGTGTCCCTGCGCGCCTAGTTTTGTTTCCGCTGGTACTTATACGGTGCAAAATACGCTTCATTTTCAGCGTCAGACGGGTTCTGGCGAAGTACCGATAAGCGATGGGTGGCCACTGTTGGTTTTGGCGTTGGTGCTCATGCTGGGTTTGTAGACTGTGCACATTGCCACGTCCGCAGCCGCGGTGGAACCGGGCTCGACGCCTGTTTTCTATTTCTCCTTTTATTGCGACAGCCATTGCATCGACACTCCAGGCAAATTTTCGCTGTCCAAAAGTCCTATGAGTGAGCGACCCATACATAACGCGTGCAAGAAAAAGCCCGTAACGCTGAGCCGTAACACTTGATGGGCATTATCTTCCCACGCGCTCAATATTCGGGTTAGTTGGAGGTCACCTCACGTGATCAAATGCGCGCATGGGGAGGAGAGCACGCGTCTTCTCATCGAGCCCTGCCGCAGCTCCAAATTACCGTGTGCGGTTGACGCTTACGCGGTCCGCGTGCCATATCAAATTGTTGGTAATCATTGGAGGGGGGGGGGTTGCAATGATCAAGGGCGAGAAGTAATGGCTGCTAACTTCATGCGTGCTGTCTTCCTTCTTAGGCTGTTTTTCCGCGCCCCAAGTGTTGCAGATCGCATAGCCTAGGTTAAGAGACAGGGGTAATTTAAGATCGCTGACAGAAGCCGTCCTGTCGTGGACATAAAAATATGCAGATGATGATGATGATGAATCTAATTTTCGGACCACCGGTGAATCGCATGGCTGTACGAACCGTTCGCCCCCGCTGCCGGAGTTCATCTATAGCCAGCGTTGTGATAGCGACTGCTCGTGGTCATCCTGCGGGATATTTACAGGTTTACATGGTCCGTGCATTGCACGATGTTTCTTATTTTAATTAGTGAGTAAATGTTACTACAATTCATATAGGCGATATAACCAACGTCCAGACTCATGTGAGCGACGCACTTTTTTGCCGCAATTTTGGCGAGCCTTACAAGGAACCAGGCCATTTTATCAAATTTTTCCAACTACGAGTATGAAATCCACTGTAAACCTCCGTGATCGCCTCCTCTCGCCTTCTAAAGTCGTGTACAACGTTAGAAGGCAGCGGCATTTGCCCCTCAAATGCGGGTGCACATGAGCATCCATCAATGGGTGTCATGACCTCATGACGTCAATGGGCGTCACTGAGGTCATGAGCCGGACGGCCGGTGACCCCGCCGACGGAGGACATGGCAGCCCGCGCTTCGAGCTGGGCCGGGTCGCGTCCGCTTGACTATTTCTTTAGTCGCAGTGGAAATCGGCTGCTGCGCTTCAGTGGTCAGGGCGGGGTACCTCTCCTGTCTTCTTATGTTATGACCGACTTTTTTATAGCTGCGACGTGCGAAAGTACGCTGCACGAGAAAATTGCCTGTGGAGCGTGATCGGAATTGCTCTGAACGCGATTGTTTCCCGGATGGATTGAAAAAAAAATATTTGCTTTCAAGTTGGGGATGCGGCTCTTACATGGATTTATACGGGAAGAATTTTTTTGTGTTATTGTCTTATGCTTCACTATCATTAATACTGCTTCACCTTTCCGGCAAAACTGCAGCCTCTTTTTTTTTTTCGAGTCCTAGTAGAAGCTCTGCTTCGCATGACTGCTATTGATTCTGATTTCTAGTGAATCCGGCTTGGTCTCACTTCGGTTACTAAGTTATTTATGTATATTTATGGCCTCTGGATTCACGTTGCGATGTTTCCATCCCCAATAAATGTTGTAAATTATTATAAGTTTTTTTTTTGCACGAGTCGCAAGGAATTACCTACTGGAAAGAGAAACAATGCTGAGACATATCATTCACGTGCATTTAACACACCGTTGATAAAAGACTCGGCCGAAGGAATCACTGAAGTCTGCAGATCTTTTTCAGTGTCAAAAATGAGCGCAAAACCATTTGCAGCGAGTTGAACATACAGCAACATATTGATTCTCTAGCCACAGGCTGTCCATATCATTAGAAATATTTGTTAGTTGGCTACCTCTATCTCTTTCAAAATATGCAAAAATTTGTCCTGTGTACATATTGAAATATAATGTGTCTGTGCATGGTGTTCACACTGGAACTTAAAATAACATGTTGAAGTAAAAAAATACGGATGCGGGAGCCGCTGTTTGTGCTTCTAATGCGTTTGTTTTCCCATTGCCAGGATTTTCAGAAATTAAGCGAAATTATGAATAAAAGCCGTGCCCGTCCGCGTCAAAAATGATGCAGTTAGCTTTTAGCAACAAGAACATTTTAACGGAAAATGTAGAGGCAACTCAAAAGAAACCATAAACGGTTTGCGCAACAGGACACTGGTAATGACATTTTAGGAGCGGAGGGGGAGGGGGGGGGGCATTGGCATCACCAAGGGCAGAGCCCCCCCCCCCCCCCCGGAAAACTCCGGAGGGGCCTCGAGCCCCAGAGCCCCCTGTAGTCGGCGATTATACTTCATAATTTTGCGCCTACACCCCTCCGCCGGTATGTCAGTGTGATGTCACAAGTTACAAAGTATTTTCCTATTTGGCCAGTTGTAACTCACTAAATGTTCTCACAACTTGCCAAGATTAGTCTTTGAGTCCTTTATAATATACAATGCAGTTTGTCTTTACCGATAAAAAAATTCTAGGCTTGATCAAATGTCTTCAAACTGATAAGAGTGGCTTTTGGTATTACTTAAAGGCAATTTACTAATATATCTCACATTATTTTTCTCTTTAGTGGCCAGTTTACACCAGCATGTACTATGTTGTTAGCTCGCTCCGACGCACAATATCAGTCACGTCTTCGCACATGGGCGGCGGGCTGTCTTGGTCGATACAGGAAGATTTCACAGCGGCATTCAGAAGGCGTGAAACCTGATGGGCGACACGGCGGTTCTTTGATAGCTTGAAGCGTAGGCATTCCTTTATGATAGTGTCAACATTAGAGATGTTGAAAACCAGGAAATTGAATGCATAATCCGCAATGCTTTTGAGGATACCATATTTCCCCGCATAATGAGCGCACCCCCCACTTTTCCAATCAAGAAGCGTGTTTTTTTTCTTCCTCGCCTAATGATCGCATCCTGAACTTGCTGCCGTGGAGTAGGAGAGACACAGTTTGATTCGGCATTCGATAGGGCGTCCGGCAGGTGCGATTGCATCGGGCGCCGTATCGGACACAGAAACGTACCGAGTATCTCCTACTTTATTAAGATAGCCATCAGATGGACACTACAGGAGCATTTTTGCCATCGGCGCAGACAATTGCGGCTCAATCTCCCGCGTTCGAGGGAGGAGAGCGTGGAGTATACGCACGAACTGTTGTCCACATGAGGCGTGGTCACAAGCTGGATGTGGTATCCGCTGCGGAACTCCGTTACGAACAAAACAGGTACCCCGTACTTCTACCAAACGTTCCGTGTATAAAACTATTGTGGGCGTTTATTACACACATCTTCCTCATCTGTATGTTATCATCATCATCCTCACAATTTTACCTATCCTTCTCTTCTCCTATATATGTGATCATCATCATCGCCTATGTGCTGCGCTTGTTCGCTGACGAGCTCCCGGGCCTAATAAACGTCGTCCCAACCAAGACGTCACATTATTTACAAGATCCATTTACAAACACACAGAACACAGAACATTAGCGGAAATGGAAGATAGCCCAGTCAGGCTGTCCTCGGAGCCATTTTTCTCTTCTTAACCTCAGCGAAACAATATCTTCATATTGGCTTTATGGCCTGTGAAGCTTATAGTGACGCTGACAGTGTCGCCCGCAGTGGAATGACATGGCGCTATCATGAAAAGCGCAGGCAGAGGGGAATGCACTCTCCCTTTGCTTCAAACTTCAAAGAATCTCTGACACTCAATTTTTCGCGACCTCCAGCATTAAACGTATAGATCAAGACATCACATACAAAGCGACGGTCATCTCGACTCGACCAACCTTGGCCCCCGCTGCAGATTGCCGCTAAGATAAGGCGCGCATGCTAGATATGCCCGTAGCTGTGCTGACAGCCATGTGCTATCAGTACAGCGGCGCGCATATGCTGAGGAGGCATGCTCATTTTGCCACACACTTCGTTAAATTCCGGTTCAGTGTATATGTTCTAAGGACAGTATGTTTATTCAATTTCTTGGTTGTACAGAGAATTCCGTTATATTGAAGTTCGTTACTGTTTGTGCATCTAATGCGTTCTAGGTCAACGGTATCCTAGATAGCGACTGCCAAAGTATATTTCAGCATACTTATAGCTTTTCGCATGGATCTGGATCGTCCAGTGAGGAGGTGGGATGGGGCTAGATTTTTTTTAGCTGCTTGCAGAACCCCAAAATTATGTTTGCAGAATTACCGGGTTCCATGTAGTGAGGGACAGCATTTCCACCGCTGCCCGGGCCCACTGGATTGCCTATAGTTGGTCGTGTAGATCTCTGCTAGTCAGAGCGCTTAGCGATCGCTCCTCGAGAAGGTCCTCTCTGTATTTGGTCTCATCTCTGTGCATTTCCATAAGACGTGTGCCATGTCTGCGTGTTCGTGCTTACAGAGCTTGTATGGTCTCTTCGCGTGCGAGGGTCGTTTGATCCTCGCACTCAGAAATGTGCCGTAACTTGACGCCCACGCTTGAATTAATCTAGATGACACCTGGCACGAATGTGCCAAAGACGCTCATGGTTTGGCGCACTGACATCTTTCTGAATAAAACGGTGAGAACGTCTACTCTGCAGCAACCAAATGATGATCCATTCATCACTTTTTTTTCTTTTTCACTTACGAAAACAATTTTCCAACACCTTCAGGCACTGAATGTACTAAATGTTACTGTGAGTAGCCACAGAATGAAGGCTCACCAGCCATTTCGTCGAGGTGTGGCCTGGACCGGAAAGACGATGCTGTCAGTGACATGGTGCAGCTCGGGCACGTCGATGGCGGTGAACTTTTGCACGTCACCCGGGTGCAGGCAGGGGCACTTAGTGACAAGGACAGTGCCCGTGATAACACTCCACTTAGGTGATTCCAGCTACTGTACATGTGGGCGGCGCATCTCGGTTCACTGTACACACACCTGCAAAATACAAGCCTTAGGTGAAGGGCACCGGCAGACTGAACTCTCGAAGGAACAGGCAAAAAGCATTATTGAATTTTAGGGAACAAAGCTTTGCGACTCGGTGCATTGCACAAACACCTTCAAAATCAAACTAGCCCGAGACGAGTTGCACTTGCAGACTTAAGTCTTGAAGGAACAAGAAAATTGAGCATTCAGGACTTTTAGGGAACAATAAGGCGTCATACATAAAGGTACTGCCCACCTGGTGTACCTATAGACGTACACCACGGCACTACGTCACGAAAATGCGGTGGCGCTGTCGTCAGAATTTAGTTTCGCATGGTATACGCACTCCGCCGCTGAGCCGCCGCCTGTGTCACGCCTGCCACAGCAGCTGCTGGATTTCGCGGGTGGTTGTGCGGTTCCATCTGTGAGGTCTTTATTCTATGATTTTAAACGAACAAAACGCAGTGTCCCGACGAGCTGAGTTGTGTCGAAATACGCAAGAGGCTAAGGTTTTCATAGGTTTCCGGTTGAGGAAAGCCGTCGCAACCAATGGACCGCCGCGGTAAAAAGCCTGGTAGTTGGATTCTGACACCAGATCATCCACTATGCGCAAAACATTCCGCAACAGTTAAGCTTCTCTTATTTTGAATGGCGTGCATTAGCCAACCTATATATGATATTACAATAGTTACTAGTGCGTCATTACAATTTCTTGCCGCACTGTGGGAAAGCTAGATTAGGATTAGCCTTGAAAGTAGGTCGAGCGAGCAGATTCCCCACAAAGTACTTCACATTCAAATTTAATTTCATCTAAAGAATTGAGCCACCTGCAGTGCAGATATCCTATCACATGTTCACATACGCAGGCAGCACGGTCACAGCTGTGTTAATTGCAGTGTGGATGTCATAAACGCATCTGAACGTGTCAAATAAATTTCGAGCACGAAATAAAATGCGCAGCGTTAGTTCATATCTGGATTGATCGGACGGCCGCGGCCAGCAGCTCAGACTGCGCGGGTCTTCACAAGCGGCGTCGCCATAAGGCCGATACCTCGCCTGCCCCATCACCGAGGCGATCGCTTTATCGCCGCTCACGGCGACGTAGAAATCGGCTACAGCTTGTTTTTAATATGAAAGAGTTCCTAATAGAAAAAATACCTCGACTTTGCGCGTGTTTCGTAAGGCAGCGCCCAGTACTAAACCACTGGCGCGAACGGGAGCAATGCTCTCGTCTCGCAGACGGAAACCAAGCGCCGGCCGTCTCAGCGAAACGGCTCGGCTAGCTTGCAACTACTGCGTTGCGTTTGCTATTCGCACCAACGACACCGACAAAACCGATTCATTTAGGCCCACGTTAATTGTGTTGTCAAAATAAGCGCGCTATGATGAGCTGCAGGCGAAGTCGCAAGTGGTATCGGCCGCCACTGCGGTGGTCAGCGAGCTAGGCCTAGCGTCTCGTTCGGCCGTATCCAGATGGGGGCGAAATGCAAGAACGTGCACTGGGTGACAATAAAGAACCTCACGTAGTCACAATTATTCCGGCGCCCCCACTACCGCATGCTTCATAATGAAATCGTGATTTTAGCATCCCCCAACCCATTAAAAAAACAAAAAAAAACACCATCCGTGTGTTCAGCGGGGGCGGCGAACGTGGGCGGAGCCTACGCGACGTCGCTATAGGGCCTAAAATATATCGACGGTGCCTGCCGCTGTTTACAAACATGTTGTAAGACAAAGAGGGTGTCCCAGCTATCATGCTTCGCATTTTAATGCTATAGCGTTAAGCGCCCCGTATCGCACAAAAACCGGCGTCGGCGTGCGATGTCGGCGGATGGCGGAGAAAATCATCCCCAACCACGCAGGCCCTACGAATATATTTAGGTACATGTATAGGCCACGCCTTCTTATATGACATGCGGTATATGCGGGTTATATTGCCACACAATTCTATCATGAATGTGGCTCATACCTTGTCGTGCATTCTTGGCAAAGCTATTCCTCGGCATTTGAGAATGATAATCCACAACAAAAAATGTCATGAAACAAATCACCCACAGCGCATGCCTTTTATGGTAAATCTTCTCAGACTGCAATATTCAAAGCACAAAACAAAAACAAAAACCTGAAAATTATGCATTTTTTTGGCACGGCTGTGCAATATTACCGGGATCGCCCCACGCAAGAGGCCGCGTTTCTACATGAAAGCTCGCCTTCGTTCATAGCGTTCCCCGCCAGTGTTTCCCGGTAACCTTTATGGTTGCTTAAGCTGCAGTTGTCGGGAAGCGAGAGAAGTAGTCAGGGAGCTTTGAATGGTATCGCGTTCCACTCTTAAAAGCGAAGCTTAAGCGTCCTTCAATTTTTCGAAAAGGACAGGTCATTCTATGCGAAGACACCCACGTATCACGTATCACGTGAAAGCATCACGTGTAAGTATCAAATGAAAGTATCAAATAAAAGTATCACGTGACTTACCGTCCACCCGCATCAGAAAGAAGCGCTCTAAAACATGCTTGACAGGAGAAGGAGTTAGTGGGCGATCTGCTGTGTTGCACTGTCGCAGGCAAGGCGTGCCAGATAGTGCGCCATGCAACTCTTCCACTAGCTCCTATGGAACTTGTTTGAAGGCACTGCTTTCTGATGCGGGTAGACGTTTAGTTATATGATATGCCTCATATTTCACTGGCTTTCTTTATTAGCCACAATAAATAAGGGGGAAAGAGTACCTGGCTGAAAACATCGAAGCTTTCAATTTCTTTCAAGTTCCTACAGATTCTTCATTAAAAGCAGAGCAATCAGGGTAATAATTAAAGAAATTGCTAACTGCAACTATAATTATTCACTTAAATGGCATTAACCAGATTACAGCACACAAGATTACAAGATTAAATTAACAAGATTTACTCTACTCGACGGAACAATATGCAGTTGGTTGTCATTGCGTTGAATGGCCCGTATTTATTAAAAACGCGATGTATATGAGTGTATAACTGGGACACGATGTATATGAGTGTTTGAGTATCTTGGGCACTGGGCCATGACCAGTCATGAAGACATGGCTCAGTAGGAGACAGGACTTACTTCAGATCTGGCTAAGGTGGGTAAAACCATCTTCGTCGTCCTGCCGAGCGCCTTCAGAATGCGGGAATGGCCTGTAACAATATTGCCTATACTGCCATGGGCAACGCTTCCATCGCATGTGCATGTTGTACAAAATGTGAACTGCACGCCTCTTCAAAACGGCACCAAGCATGCTAATTCTGAAGTACTATAAAACTTCGAGAACACCTGTAAATAAGTTTTATTGTGCTTTGACAGCACCATGGTGTCAACCAAGCTGTGAAATGTAAAACGCTCTCATACACATTCCTCAAAGCATGTCTCGATTAATGGCAAATAGAGTTAAGCCTACACTACGTACGCACAAATGGCTTGGATTGAAAGCATACTATGGCTAGTTACATAGCGCGTAATGGAAATTACGATGCAACTGTGCAGCAAGACATGTTTCTTTTTCCCCTTTATTTTTGTGTTGGGGTTGGGACAGTTTTATGGCCCTGCCTGTACAATTAAAAGGATTGGTCGGAATTTGGGAGTCCCAAGGCAAATCAGGAGAGTTTGCAGGTATGTTTTAGGCATTATGAAAAGTGCCGCCATTGCGGCGAAAGTGCTTTCATTTCCATCTATCAGATAGCACAACAGCTTAATACCAAAAGTTATCTTAAGCCTCTTAGACAACATGCATGCATCTGAGCTGAAGATATTTCGCGTGAACCTATGTAAACCAGTAAAAGCACTGTTAAATCTGCTTCGTGTCAGCCAATCAAATTTATTACCTTGATCAGTCAACAGTCAAGTCAGTAAGCAATCTGAATTTTTAGACATTGTGAGTGTGAACTATATTTGACTTGTATTGTTCTACTTTTTGACATTATTGATAGACTTAATGGCTCAGCCCAAGTTTACGCAGCCTGATGGTGAAATTTATTAAACTTGCATATTTAGTAGCAATGCATGTAACACTAAACTGCTATTGCACTCTTATTACATAATCACCAGACAAAACTGGCAATAGTTTTTACTGACCATCGTACACCCCATGCGCTCACTGCTGAAACCATGTAAACATGAGCCGACAGTGCTGGTGCAGTGCCTGCTGCTAGAAAGGACTCCATGACACTAAATGTACAGACCTGCGCAGGCCTAAAGATGAGCCGGCCTGGTGTAACAAAGATGCTCCGTATGAGGCAAGTGCCACGGGCCAGCTGTGGCGGCTTCTCATCGTGGAACAGGCTGCAGGCGGAATAGAAGACACGTGAAAACACCACGACGTTCTCAGCATCGATGCAGGACACAACGTGGATGAGGGCCCGCTCCATCACTAATGGCTCCTTCTCAAATCGTGTCTCAATCTCCCGCACCAGGTTGTTGAATTTCGACTCCGACATGAGGTCCATCTGGTCGAGGGCGTCGAAGGTGATGTGCAGAGTCGTCTTGAATGCATAGGCACAGGGAAACGGCAGAGTCCTCTGCATCACTTCACACCGCACCTAGAAAATCACTGTACAATATTCCGAACAGCAGGCCCACCTGCTTCCTTATTCCACAAACAATTACACAGGCACTCTAGCTGCAATACTGGTGTTCATGTCTTGTTACACAACACACACTGTTCCAACAACTTACAGCGTGCTTCAGGCAGGCAACGAAAGGAGGCAAAACTGGTGTTCGTAAATTCTGGCATTCCTTGTTGGCGAGCAAACAAGAGCTTTACATACATGAAGAAATTGCTTTCTCCTGACTGTGCTTGCTTTAAAAAAACACTACTGGGTTTCGGTGACTTACGTAAGTTAAGCTAACATACATAATTTCGCAAGATTACCATACATTACGTTTACTTATGCTAAGAAATAGCATTGTAAAAATATTCCAGCACCCAAGACTCTGCCTTCGGTGTGAATTGTCAAGATAACTGCACTCTCAATAATCACCAATAAATGGGAAATTTAATTTTCCTGAGCCATTGATGAGTACCACTAGTCCGGGGATTTCCTTTTGTCAGTAGACTACCATAGAGTTATTTTAGAAGTCGTTTTATCGTTTTGGCGGGAATAATGGGAATGCCCGCAGCGTCACTATCATAATTGTGCTAGTGACGCTGCGGCACGTCGCTTATTGCCGGGCGCCCCAAGTCCCTCTCCGTCTGTGGAATGGTATGCGATATACGGTATAAATTAGAAATCCTAGACCTATATGCAGATAGTTCACCAGCAGCTCTTCGCGGGAATAAAATATCAAGGTTTTTCGAGGACTTGCAGCGGGCCCACAATTAAGCTTCTTAAAAATTATGCACCGTAATGTCTCACAGCATCGAAACAAAGCGAGCAAACTTTTTCTTTTTGAATGTTGCACACCGAACAAAGAAACAAGGTGCGTGCAAAGTCCTTTTTACATATATATCCCTTCCACGGTAAGTACAAACTTCGTTGAATCTTGATCAAGTTTAGTAAAAAGAGTGGTATTTCGCACAGGACCTTTGAGGACGCTGTTGTCCCCAGAGTGCCCGCAGCAATTGGGAAGAGAGCCCACTGTACACCGTGTGTGCATATCAAAATGACCAAACCCGCGTTTAGACGAATGCGACATATCTCAACTGATAGGAGGTTCGGGAGAAACAATTGCCGGCCATGTATGCCAGCCTAACCCTGCCTGCTGCAACACCACCTCCTCGAAAACCACGTTTGAGGATTTTAAGCCACGGGCTTTTTTCTACAGAGCGAAGGAATGTCAATTGGCTTGGATGTTCACGGGAAACCAACACCTTCTTTGAATGGCCACGCAACCAGCATGCGGGAATAGAACCACGGCAGTACAGTGCAGCAGTACCTTAAATGGCGGGATATAGAAGGTCTTACATGACCATTCCCAGTACCAGCTGACGCCACGTCACATCCGCGTAGTTTACTGGACTCTGCTCCCACTGTACACCGTGTGCGCACATGAAAATGACAAAAGCCGCGTTTACGCGAATGCGACAGAATGCGACAGTAGCCCATCACATATCCTAGCGCATCGCAAGCAGTGCGATGCACCAGGGCTTACATGTATGTGCATTACTCTTGATGCGATGGTGTCAGCACGGACCCTGTGTCCCACATAGAAGGCAAACAGTGCATCCGGTGCTACACCGCCTCACGCGGGTTCACAATCAAATTCCCTTCCCATAATTCCTATTGCGATGCTACTGCGTACATATGCACTGCGAGCGTCGACTTACGCCTCTCAACCCGCCCACCCCTGTCTGGCGCAATAACGTGATGCGCTTTCCTAGCGCATTATCCCTGTTTAAATGGATGCGATGCGCTAGAAAGTGTCGCATTCATGTAAACGCGGCCATCGCCAAAGCTGACTGCAGTGATCCTAATTCAACCGTGTTTCTTGTGCTCGGCCACAAGCAAAAAATAAATGGCATTATCAGTCATCGCTTAGTGAAGTATAAATGCTGTTTTTCGAAATTATAGAAATGGGTTGTTTGTTATAACGGTGGCAGACATAGCGAGACGGCATTGAGGGAGAAAATATTTGATTTTCACACAGGAGTACGTCATTTGGGACAGTTGGCGTGACGTCCTGCAAGTTTAACGAGCGCAAGTAAACGAGAATGAAAGAACACATATAAACAGCAAACACACGTGTACAGAACAAGCACATATATAAACACACATATATATAATCATATATATATATATATCGCTGCTCCTTTGTGTATGTGTTCTTGCGTCCTCGTTTATTTGTGCTGGTTAAATTTGCATTTTGTCGATTTATACCTAAGAGATGGCGCAACATGATGTTTCAGGGTGCCTGCATGCTCTGAAGGTGAGCTTTCAGTCACCCTAGTGCAGTGTTACATCTGTTACATGAAAATTGACAATCTTTTCCGCGTCTATGCTGACCCACTTCACTTAAGAAGATAAAACTATTAGGGCGTTCAGTCCCAAGACCATGGGCTGATGGGTTGGCGGTGTAGTTCCCTTTTATTCATGTAATGTGAAAAACGTTTCTGTGAGCTCACCCATACGTGTTGGAAACTCACTCAGCACCGCCGAGAAAAAGCCAATTGTAAAGGATGCTGATATGATGCCTTACACGTGTCATATTCAGAACAGCGCATAATCATTAGTGGCCTTGATCTGTAAAGAAAACAAGCAAGTTTACTTATTATGCGTCAAGTCCCGAGTCTGTCTATTCACTCGGCAAAATTATAAGCAATTTCCGACGTGCAAGCTGTTCTAAAGAGCACCGGAAGAAAGTATTTCCTTGCATTAAAAAAGAAATGTTCACATTTACATCTCGAGAGATCCACTAAATCGAAATTAGGGGTTACTATTGAAGCAGTCTTTCCCACTCCACATTTTGGTATCTCCGGCCTTGTTCACGCAGCTATTAAGGCTGGGTGATTCCCCGCAGGCAGAGCGCTTCTCCAGCGGCGAAGAACAATTCGCGCCAATTTTCCACGTGGCGCTGAACAATTTCCGATTTTTAGGATTGGAATATGGCCTAAGCGGAGTTGTCTCGACCCGTTATGGAGTTTTTCAGAGTTTTCCTGGAGCTTCAAAGTACCCCGGCTACCGGCTAAATGCACCATTCCAACTGCCGAAGCTAAGTTCCTTGTACTGGATCACTTGAGCACAGCGTATCAAAGCCACCTACAAGCGTACACAGACGCTCGGTGTGTGCACAAAGAGAGAGCCGCACAGCGGCATTCTACATACCCTCCCTTGATGTATCATGGTCTCGCCGCCTGGATCGCGTAGTTTCGTCTACAACAGTACAAATCACCACAATTACCGCGTCCTTGCGAAGACTACGGGCCTATTGCTTCATATTCCATCAGGCCTTGGCCTTAGGCGAAGGCCTGATGGAATATGAAGCTGACCTGAGTTCCTGAATTTATTTCAGGTTTATGGCGCATTACTGACATCCGTTTGACAAGTAGGAGTAAAATTACTTTCGCGATCTCCAATACCACACACCTTGTGCTAATGCAAAAAAAAATCACTGACGAATACGATCCTTCCAATGCGAAATTTGAGCCTCAACGGCAGGATCCTCTCAGCGGCGGCGCAGGTAATGTAGTACATGCGCAGTGGGTCCCAAGCCCTCTCCAGCGCTTTCCTTTCAATGCAATCGGAGGTTGCCGCCGCATTTCAATGAGGCCGAAACGCAAAAAAGTCAGCCTCAAGTGCATTAGGTGCACGTCGTTAAACATGCCCTAGTGATCAAAATTATTCCCAAATATACGGTGCGCCTCATAATCAAATCGCGGTTATGCCACGTAAAGCCCTGCTGTAATATTTATTTCCCTTGTTACACGGGTGGCCTTAACTGCGGTTAACACTGCGCAAGGACCGGTAACACTATGTCTGAGAAACAGTTCAGAAAACCTGTACGGCGAAAATTGGTTGCGGAAACATGCAGTGGTTAGTTGAAGCTGCGTCTGCTTCAGCGTTCTGCGCAGAGACCCCAGCCAAGTCGATATCCTCTAGAAAAGACGCCCAAACGCCTGACGGAGTTGTCATATGTGCTGCGCCTGCTTTTCTCATTTCCTGACAAACTAGCCTTAACTTTTTAGGTGAGTTTTAAGAATTCATGCGGAATTGTATTGGAATTCCATGGAACTTGAAATTGCGTTTCATGGCAGCCCGGGTAACAAGGGTATAAAATTACTGACGAGCAAAGGACTTGTAGCGTACGTAAATGTATACGTACACTGTGACGCAAAACTGACGTAAGTATGCGTGACATGATGAATTTGGACGGACCAGGTATTGGAGACGCTGTGTCGCGTCGACTCCATTGTAATATCTTCATTTGCGGAGTCGCAATAAGTATTTTCCACGCGTTCTGGTTTTGCCAAAACTAATATTTTACGCAATTTCACTACGCCTTCAGCGCACCTGCAAATTCATTATCGTCTTAATTATTCAACTCAAACAAAAGGCCCATGGCGGCACAACTACCAACAGGGTCGCGCAGCCGACGCCACCTATACGACGTCTCACGCGTTAACTCAAGCGTTAACTTTCAAACGACTCCGGCCAAGTCGCGAGTACAGCTCTTACTGATGAAGCGGCAGTCACAGCAGCTGCATAAATGACACGAATTTCCTTCTCTCTTGGAAAAGAATGTACCAACTACCTCTAGAAGAAAGTACGGCTGCCTTCAAGGTCAAGCAAGACAGATATGCGAAGACAAATTCTCACCATGCGTGCACGATAAGCTGTGAGCTCGTGACGCTCTGAGTACCCGTTGAAGTGATCAGAGCTGCGTATCTTGCCGGTCCCCGTTCTCAGAATGCGAAGTGCTCCAGGCGGTCAGTAGTCGGAACTCCATACACTGCTCAGATATTTCACCTGGAACCCGCAACAGCGCATGCCGCCAGCGTGAGGGCCCGGGCAGCTGTGGACGCGTCCGTAGTCGTTCGATGGCCACATCAGAAGAATTAACGCTGGCAAGTCGGGCGGTTGAGGCTAGCGCGAGCCACGAGCCCCAAAGAACACTCGACGCGCATGCGCAAATTTGCGCGAGGAGGTTTAGAACTTCTCCAGAGACGCGCAATGAGCAGTGCAAAAGACGACGAAGCCAAATGGACGTGCGAAGCATGCACCATCACGTTCGTTCACTTCTACTGGCTCTGCCACAGCACAGCTGGTCGCAGCGTTTCCCGGCTCGCGGTGCTCGCACGAGCATAGTGCTCACGCACAAGAGCAGCTATGTGCATAACACACCATGTTCATACCATATATTGGTAGAGGAATCAAACTAAATTGAACGCCCATCACGCGTCCCCTGACGCCTTCAGCGTGTTGCTAACCTTGTTATCGCTGTGAATGCCTCGCCTTTCGGCCCGAAACGTTGAAGCACGTGGGTAAACAAGAACATCCGGGCATCGTTGCAAGAACAAAACGAAATCGTATGAGCAACCAGTCAAAACTAGTCAAAAAACTGGTCTGAACAACCAGTCGAAAGTGAATTTCTACAAAAAGGAAGAGAAATTGTTTAGAATTCGGTCTGAGTATAGCTACATGATCTGCTTTAATAATGTCGGCATATCAGAGCCGTTCAAGCTGGAAAGAATTCAACAGAGGTACCCACTAACATTTTATGCTAAACCTATTGTTCATTTTGTTAATCAGAAATTTTATATATTCATGTTCTTGGGGGGAATCGGGGCCTATAGTCCTTCACATACAAACACCATTTCCCTGACCAAGGATGAATAGTTGTTGCCGTAATCATAAAAGACTAAATTGCTCATTTAGAATTTTTTCACCAACGGACCGCGCGCAGTGAGAAAATTTCGCTAGCGAGGGGTTTTCCTGTGCGCTGCTTGATTCCGGTGATGAGGAGGGGAGGTGTGTGCCACCAATGTTTTAGACAAAAATGCAACTTCTGAGAGGAATGCAAATGCTCTCAAAATTAATAGAAGGTATCGCAGAGACGTGCCACTTTTGAATTCAAAACTGAGCTTGGGCAACGGATATAAGTAAATTACAGAAAGTGTAAAATGACGTTTTTGGTTACTTCAACTATTTTAAGTTCATTAGATTTACGTTAATTTGCACTGCACGTACACAGGTCCAATAACAATGTATGAACTAGACCGTGAACGAGCTCTTTTCGAACACTTTGCAGGTTGAGGTCTGCGATGATTTTTCTGAGTATGACATTTACTGTTAGGTTCAATAATAGGACGCATACTCTACATTTCTTGCATATGTGACGAACATATTTTCGGAGCGAACGGTGAAGAAACTTTCTCTAGTCTCTAGACTCCACGCTTTTGTCTCCTTTGTATAAAATGTAAGATAAAATGAAGGATATGAATGATAGAAATTATGGAGATTTACGTGCCAACACCATGACTTGATTGAGGCACGCCGTAGTGGGGGGACTCCGGAATAATTTGGAGCACCTGGGGTTCTTTGAAGTTCACTTAAATTTAAGTACACGGCTGTGTTCATCTTTCACCCCCTTCGAAATGCGACCGCGGTGGCAGAAATTTGATCCCGCGACCTCGTGCTTGGAAGCCCCCCAACATAAGCAACCACGGCGGGTGATGAAATTTTGTTATTTTATATATAATTGCGATAAAGAAACTATAGAAGAATGGCAAATCGAGATAAGTACCATACAGGAGGTCAACTTGCCGGAATTCGTCCGATGACCGGCATATCCAAGGCTGTAGAAGGATCAACAAACTCCTCGTCAGGTTGTCATGGAGACTCAGTGCTGGTGGCAATTCACTTTGGAAAATTTCCCTGCTTAAGTTCTTCGGAGGAGTTACCTGTAGACACGTAATACCATAAGTTTAAAGAGTAAGAAAATCACGCAAGCCTACTACTGACACCAAGGCAATTAAAAATATTGAATACGACCGCCGGGGTGGCTCAGTCAGCTAAGGCGCTGCGCTGCTGAGCACGAGATCGCGGGACCGAATCCCGGCCACGGCGGCCGAATTTCGATGGAGGCGAAATGCAAAAACGCCCGTGTGCTTGCGTTGTAGTGCACGTTAAAGAACCCCAGGTGGTCAAAATTAATCCGGAGCCCTCCACTACGGCGTGCCTCATAATCAGAACTGGTTTTGGCATGTAAAACCCCAGAAAGAAGAAAATATTTAATACAGGTATGCATACGGCACTGTGTGTGACAAATGCTACACTTCTGCTGCCAGACATTTATTGACATACGAATATTAGGATGCAGAACTAGAGGCAAGCTCACAGCTACACTGGAAAAAGTTAGCAGAACCAGGACTGTACTCTTACTCTTTCTAGAGTCCACAATTTTCTGAAAAGGTCCCTCTGGAGAGCGAAAATCAGCCTATTGCAGTGACTGTAGACATGGCTACGCATCAACAAACAAACCATTACACGCTCCAAGGCAGGCTCCACAGCAGAATAAATTTAAAGCTTATTCAGATGAGCCACTATCGGAAGAAAATAGCAACCATGAGGTTGGTATTCCGTGTAAGCAGTTTCCTTTTATCTAGATTCTACTGCACATAATAGACTGACAACAAAAGTAAACGGCCATCTATTTTTCAACTCGTTTTATTAATAAAACACTTTAAGGATATCTGGACTTGCAGCACACTACCAATAAAAAGTGTTTCAAGACATGCGACACATTTGAAGTGTCATTTTCATCAGTGCTTTTCCTTTTGATGCACTACATTTGTGTACACAATTGCACACGCAGCACATGCAGCCCAAGTGCTCTATCGGGTGTTTATACACAGCAGACCACTGAATTGTCACAAACGAATTCCTAATCTCTCTAACTTTCCTTAATTTCTTATGGACATGAAAACAGAAATTCTGAAATAATTTTAGGCTGACAAACCATTCTTTCAAAACCACTTTCGTTACTTTTATGGCAATAGGTCGATAATTAGTATAGAAACTGAAGGTCAAATTTTATACACTTTACCGCCTAAACCCCTGCACCGGTACGTCAGTTTGATGTCATGGGTTGTAAAGTATTTTCCCATTTGGCCAGTTGTAACTCACTAAATGTTCTGAAAACTTACCAAGATTAGTCTTTGGGTCCTTTAGAATATACATTGCAGTTTATCTTTACCGATAAAAATTCAAGGCATGAGCAAATGTCTTCAAATTGAGAGGAGTGGTTTTTGGTATCATATAAAGGCAATTTACGAATACAACTCATTATTTTTGTCTTTAGTGGCCCGTTTACACCAGCATGTATTATGTTGTTACCTCGCTCGTACGGACAATATGATTCACGTTGTCGCACGTGGGTGGTGGGCTGTCTTCGTTGATGCAGGAGGATTTAACAGCGGGATGCAGAAGGCGTGAAATCTGATGGGCTACACGGCGGTTCTTCACCAACTCAAAGCGGAGGCATTCCTTTATGATAGTCTCAACACTAGAGATGTTGAAAACCTGGAGATGGAATGCATAATCCGCAATGATTTTGCGGATACCATATTTACCCGCATAATGAACGGGCCCCCCACTTTTCCACTCAAGAAGTGTGTTGTTTCTCTTCCTAGCTTAATGATCGCATCCATAACTGGCTGCCATGAAGTAGGAGAGACACAGTACGATTCAGAATTCAATAATAGGGCGCCGTATCGGACACCGAAACTTACCGTGTGTCCTACTTTACTGAGATAGCAATCATATGGACACTCCAGGCGAATTTTTGCCGTCGGCGCAGAGAATTGCGCTTAATCTGCCGGGTTCGAGGGAGGAAAGCGGGGAGGAAACGCAAGACGTGTTGTCCACATAAGGCATGGCCACAAGCTGGATGTGGTATCCGCTGCGGAACTGCGTTACGAACAAAACTTGTACGCCGTACTTCTACCAAATGTTCTGCTTATATTTACAAGATGTATTTACAAAGACACAGAATACAGAACATTAGCGAAGATGGAAGATAGCCCAGTCAGGCTGTCCTCGGAGCCATTTCTCTCTTCTTCACCTCTCCGAAACAATATCTTCACATTGGCTTTATGGCCTGTGAAGCTTATAGTGTCGCTGATAGTGTCGCGCGCAATTGGAATGACACGACGCTATCATGAAAAGCGCAGGCAAAGGAGAATGAACTCTCGATTGGCTTCTAACTTCAATGAGTCTCTCAAGCTCAATTTTACGCGACCCCCAGCATTAAACGTAGATCAAAGGTTCACATACGAAGCCACGGCCATCTCGACTCGCCAAACCTCGGCCCCCGCTGCATATTGCCGCTAAGATAAGGCGCGCAAGCCACATATGCGCGCAGCTGTACTGACAGCCATGTGCTGCCATGACAGGGCAAAAAGAGGAGACAGGCTCATTTTGCCCCACACTTCGTTATATTAAGGTTCAATGTACACGTTCTAAGTGAAATTTTTCGTTGTATAGAGAATTCCGTTATATTGAATTCGTTACGTGGTCAACGGTACCTAGATAGCGACCCCCAAAGTATATCTCAGCATATTTATAGCTTGTCGCATGGCTCTGAATCCTCCAGTGAGGAGGTGGGATGGGGCTAGATTTTTTTAACTGCTTGCAGAACGGAAAAATGATGTTTGCAGAACCACCGGGTTCCATGTAACCCAGTTTGATCCTCGTATTCAGAAAAGTGCCATAACTTGACGCCCACGCTTGAATTGACCGAGATGACACCTGGCATGATTGTGCTAAAGACGCTCGATCATGCGCATCCTTTAGCCCACTGACATCTTTCTGAATACAAGGGTGAGAACCTCTACAACCAAATGATCATCCATTCATCGCGCTTTTTTTCTTTTTCACTTACTAACACTATTTTTCAACACCTTCAGGCACTGAATGTACTAAATGTAAGACTGAAATTACTGTGAGTAGCCAGAAAATCAAGGCTCACCAGCCATTTCGTCGAGGTGTGGCCTGGGTCCCTGTGCCGGAAAGACGATGCAGTCGATGACGTGGTGCAGCTCGGGCACGTCGATGGCGGTGAACTTTCGCACGTCGCCCGGGTGCAGGCAGGGACACTTAGTGACAAAGACAGTGCCCGTGACGACAGTCCGCTTAGGTGGTTGCTGGTACTGTACATGTGGGCTGCGCATCTCGGTGCACCGTACAAACACCTGCAAAATCCAAGTAAGCCTTAGGTGAAGGGCACCGGCAGACTGAAGTCTCGAAGGAACAGGAAAATAGCATTAGCGACCTTTAGGGAAGAAAGCTTGGCGAATCGGTGCATTGCACAAACACCTTCAAAATCAAAATTGCCTGAGACGAGTTGCACTGGCAGACTCAGCCTTGAAGGAACAATAAAAATGAGCATTCAGGATTTTTAGAGAACCATAAGGCTTCACACATAAGTGCACTGCATACCAGGTGAACATATGCAGCGTGTCCCAGCTATCATGCTTCGTATTTTTCAAAAGGACAGGTCATTCTATGCGAAGACAACCAAGGGCAGTCAAGTAGAGCATCCACTTGTAATTTTTTGATGCTGATAAAGAAGGCATGCAAAAAATGAAAGTATGACGTGACTAACCGTACACCCGCATGAGAAAGCAGCGCCCCAAAACACGCTCCACAGGAGTTAGCGGGCGATCTGTTGTGTTGCACTGTCGCAGGCAATGCGTGCCAGATAATGCGCCATGCAACTCTTCCACTAGCTCCTATGGCACTTGTTTGAGGGCACTGCTTTTTTCATGCGGGCAGACGTTTAGTTATATTATATGCTTCATATTTGGCTGGCTATTTTTATCAGCCACAATAAATAAACGGGAAAACAGTACCTGGCTGAAAACATGCCAGCTTTCAATTTCTTTCAAATTCCTACAGATTCTGCATTGACAGCACATCATTCAGATGTATATTTAAAGAAATTGCTAAGTGTAATTATAATTGTTCAATTAAATGGCATCAATAACAGATTACTTGCAGTTACTGTACTCGACTGAACAATCTGCAGTTGGTTGTCTTCGCTTTTAATGGCTCGTCTTTATTAAAAACGCGATGCATGGCAACTGGGACACCCTGTATATGTGTGTTTCAGTGTTTTGGGCACTTGTTCATGACCAGTAATGAAGACATGACTAAGTAGGAGACAGGATTTACTTGAAATCTGGCTAAGGTGGGTAACATCATCTTCTTCGTCCTGCTGAGCGCCTTTTTCAGAATGCGGGATTGGCCTGAAACAATAAAGACTTATACGGCCATGGGCAACGCTTACATCGCATGTGCATGTTGCACAAAATCCGAGCAGCTTATCTTTTCAAAACGGTACCGAGCATGCCAATTCTGAAGTACTATACGGCTTCGAGAACACCTGTAAATAAGTCTTATTGCGCTTCGACGAAACCACGGTGTCAACCAAGCTGTGAAATGCAAAACCCTATCATGCACACTCCTCAACGCATGTCTCGATCAGGAGCAAATCGAGTTAAGCCTACGCTGCGTACGCACAAATGGCTTGGATTTAAAGCTGACCTTGGCTACTTATATAGCGCGTAATGGCAATTACGATGCAACTGTGCAGCAAGACATGTTTCTTTTTTTATTTTTGCTTTGGGGTTGGGACAATTTTATGGCCCTGCCTGTACAATCGAAAGGATTGGTCGGAATTTGGGAGTCCCAAGGCAAATCAGGAGAGTTTACAGGTATGTTTAGGCATTATAAGAGATACCCCCATTGCTGCGAAAGTGCTTTGATTTCCATCTATCAGATAGTACAACAGCTTGATGCCGAAAGTTGTCTTAAGCCTCTTAAACAACATGCATGCATCTGAGCTGCGGCTCTTTCGCGTGAAATTATGTAAACTGTAAAAGCACTACTAACTCTCCTTCGTGTCAGCCAATTGAATTTATACCTTGATCAGTCAACAACCAAGTCAATAAGCAATCTGAATTTTTGAAATTTTCAATATGAACTATATTTGACTTCTTTTCATCTACTTTTGGACATTGATAGTGTTATCGGCTCAGCCTAATTTTACGCAGCCTGATGGTGATATTTATTAAACTTGCATATTTAGTCGCAATGCATGGAACACTGAAATGTTATTGCACTCGTATTACATAATCACCAGACATGACTGGGAATTATTTTTATAACCATCGTATCCCCCATGCGCTCACTGCTGAAATCATGTAAGCATGAGCCTACAGTACTGCTGCAGTGCCTGCTGCTCAATGACACTAAATTTACAGACCTGCGTAGGGCCAAAGATGAGCCACTCTGGTGTAACAAAGATGCTCCGTACGAGGCAGGTGCCACGGGCCAGCTGTGGCGGCTTCTCATCGTGAATAGGATGCAGGCTGCATAGAAGGCACGTGAAAACACCACGACGTTACCAGCATCGATGCTGGACACAACGTGGCTGAGGGTCCGCTTTACTCGTAATGGCTCCTTCTCAGATCGTGTCTCGATCTCCCGCACCAGTTTGTGGAATTATGACACTGACATGAGGACCATATGGTAACACAATGTGCGATGCCGGCAGTAATCAGCCCGGTATAACGGACATCAGTTCCGAGATATTTCCCGAAGTGTGGGATGAAATACAGGGGCGTTACAATTACTTTTGTACTTTAATGCTTCAAAACAGTATTGTGGCAATAAAGTGGGGTAACAGCTCCTTTTTACGGCGAGTTTGATGGCGCTTATCTCCAAACTGGTGTCATTCTGGAAATTCATTCGAAGTGCATACGCCCGACAAGCTAGCCGGCTACAATTCGTAATTTGCAATATGAGACGTAAAGTAAATAAATAAAAATTTCAGTAGTGAATTTTTGTTAATTAGTTGAATATGTGTTTCGATTTGTCGTGGTTCTAATGTCCGACTCATCGAATAACCTAGCTCAATAATAAGAGTTAAGCTACCTGCCACAGGCGATTTCTAAAAATTCCTTAAAGCTTAATTTTGAACACCCTGTACTTCAAGATCGCCATAAACGTTATGGTAACGCAGGAAGCGTACCACCATATTTTTTGATACACCACTTTGTGATCTTATGGTTATATTAGAAAACAAAGAACTCAGTGAACTTGTCAATACTTTACCATCGAAGTTGACGAATTGGAATTCTACGTCGGAACTCCGCCATCCAAAACCGCACAGTGACATGCTGCAAAGAGCAGAGAAGTACGTTGTTAGATGGAATGGAGAGCGTAGGCAATATGAATTTCAGCATTTCACAGCATAGCACACATGGTTCAATGTTTTTACAGATACCATGGTTCGTATGCCTTCGACGTCCTTCGACAACGCAGTTATTCTCGGTAAAGCACACTACTGATTTAGACTATGAATAGTCGGGAGCCGCACGCATCTCTCTCCCACAATGGAGAGCCGGAGATCAATCAGAAGATAGGAACAACTCGCACATCTCAGCTACAAAACAATCATAAGGCTCAATCTTGAATCTTTCAAAACTCAAACTTCAACGACGCAATAAACAAATCATCCAAAACCCTCGTTTACGTGTGCTCCCAAATTTGGCATCATGCTTAAAAAACCATTTAAAAACCTTTTGCGCAGCCGGTAGAAAGTGCCACTCCAGAACTGCTCCGAATGAGTCTGTAATATGTCACCGATTCACGCGCACATAAGATCTGGAGGCTGCTCTGGGAGATTATTGCTATTCAAGGTATTTCTGACTCGTTTGTTACAACGTGAAAACGCCATTTTGTTTCTTGAATGCCACTGTTCGATGGGAGAAGCAGTCTCTGCATGTGCGCTGACAAAGTGACCACTCCCTCTTGTTTCGTACAACAGAGACTTTTTTGCACAAACAAAGACATGGAGGTGCTTCATCGAGTGATGGATGGCCATATTGAATTGCGCAATTACCATTTAGTGAAAAGGTTTTAATAGAATTTGACACACTTTTATTAAAGTCACCGCGGTTGTGCACATGACTCATTCGTAAGTCATATATAACGTCTTACGAACAACTCGGCAATACCTAAAAATTTTCATTACAGTGAACTACATGATGCTGCATGGAATACCGAAACGTTTGAAACAAATTACAAGTGTTTTTTTGTGAGAATTCAGTTGCCTGTTATGCATGGACGGACCGCTTGCGATGCAGTTCATGACGAGTAGATTTAGGCAGATTCGAAAAACTAGCAAATGACTTGCGGCTGTGGGGTCAGAACGCAAGCCGGCACCATGAGCAAAACCTGATTATGCCGGCGGAAAGCCGACCAGGTGGCAACGAAGCCAGATCGCCGTTAATGACATATAATTGAAAAATAAAATGAATACCCACATAATACCTCTGTGCTAGGGTCCTCGGCAATCTAAAGATTTATCAGCGATTGGATAAAGGACAAGTGAGATGATGATGTATGGGGTTTAATGGCACGATGGCCAATAATAGCCAAAGAGCGCCAGGCCAATGTTAATTAGTTCAAATTACAGCGATGAATTACGAGTGGTGGATATGACGTGGCTGTAAGGGGGCCTAAAAATAGTCACTGTAATGTGCATAAAATCTACATGTAATGAGATTATGTAAATGACTAATATCGTGTGCTATGAGCATGAAATATGCATTGCGAATAAGTGCTACTATATGCAGAGTATGTCAGATGCAGTAATTGGCAAAAGCACTACTGCCTAAACAGAGCCCTTGAACCACAAGGGGCTGGAGGCACGTGCCATGCTGAATTACTGTCACAGCGGCATCTTCTGGAGAGAGGATGCGCTATGAATTTATTTGGCTTATAACATGTAGGACAACATCGTTCAAGAAAGCGAGGACTGCTTTTGTGTTAAAAAGTGGTTCTTTACCAAGAAACATAGAGGGATGAAGTGGGACACACTAGCTGTATGCAAGAGGAAAATGTTTCCTTCTCTCTGTTTCGGCTTCCGGACACTCCTGGAGGACATGGAGGACGGTCAGCCTCTCATCACATCGACCACAGGTTGGAGGCTCGTTACCAGTCAACAGAAAATCGTGAGTACCATATGTGTGCCCTATTCTGAGACGACACAAGAGGACATCTGTTCTTGTTTTCACAGTGTAGGGCCAGAAACCTTACCGTGGCTTAATCAAGGGGAGCTATTATTTGTTTCAGTGCCCCACATGCATTGCCAGTGGCTTCGCAGTTTCGTTCGCAAAAAGCTTGAGATCTGTGGCGGCAATAGTACTGCTAAGATTAGTAGCTTGAGATGTAATTGATGTGGCCATTTGGTCTGCTAGCACATTACCTTCGATGGATCTATGACGAGGAACCCAGCATATTGTCACAAGTCTACCAGATGAGTAAATATTGCACAAATATGAGTAAAGTTCAATAAAAACAGGATTTTTGTGTTTCCTTAAATACATTATTGCCCTTACGACACTTAAGGATTCCGTGAATATTATTGCCCTCTGTAGTTTTAATCTCTTAATGTGTTTAATCGCAGACAGTACTGCATAAGCTTGTGAAGTAAAGATACTTGTGCATGGGTTCAATACGTCTGATTCAGAGAAAGATGGGCCGAAAGCCGCGTAAGACACGCCAGCATGTGACTTTGATGCGTCCGTGTAGAATTCAGAGCAAGAGTATTTTGATTGGAGTTCACGGAAATGCATTGCGATTTAGAGTTCAGGAGCGTGCTGTGTGACCTCTACAAAGGATAGATCAGATTCTATCACCTGCCACTCCCATGCCGGTAACAGATTACCTGGAGTCATTAGACAATGCTCGAGAAGTGGGACATCCATTTCTTCGCTAAGTTCTCTCACACGCAGTGAGAAAGGACGTCTCATAGAGGGTCGGCTATGAAAAAGTGTATTACATGACAAATCGTTAACTATTTTATAACATGGATGTTCATGATTAGAGTGGACTTTGAGGAAATACGTGAAGCTGATGTATGATCTCCGCAGACAGAATGACCATTCATTCTATTCTACGTATAAGCTTTCAATAGGGCTTGTTCTGAAAGCACCGGTGGCCAGGCGGATACCTAGATAGTGAACGGGATCTAGCATCTTTCGCGTGCTTGGGGAAGCAGAGTCATATACTACAGCACCATGAGGCCCTAGTAAAGATTCACTAAACATTTCCTGTCGCTACTCCATATTGTGTGAGACAAAATGTCCATTAGGTTCATTGTTTTTAGGCATTTTGCTTTTAGATATTTTATGTGAGGAATTAAAGTTAGCTTAAAGTCAAGTATGATGCCTAAAAACTTGTGTTCTTTGTTCACAGGTATTTGCTGTCCATACAGTTCTACACAGGGATCTGGTATCAGGCCTCTCTTTCTCGTGAAAAGAAGACCAGAACTTTTGTGGGGGTTAACTTTAAACCCGTTTTCGTCTGCCCACTTGGATACCTTGTTCAAGCCCTGCTGTACCCGTCTCTCGCACACTGCGAGGTTACAGGACTTGAAGTCTATTTGTATGTCGTCCACGTTGACGGAATAAAAAATTGCTGGTGGTAATGAGGCACGGAATGTGTTCATCTTAACGACAAAGAGTGTGCAGCTAAGCACGCCTCCCTGGGGTACACCAGTTTCCTGTATTAATGGACGTGACAATACATTGCCGATTTTGACGCGGAAGGTACGATTAGACACATAGCTTTCTATTAGGCTTAGCATATTGCCATGGATACCCATTCGCGAGAAGTCTGTCAACGCCACGTTGTATCGTACGCCTTCTCCATATCGAGGAATATCGATAAGAAAAAACTGTTTATGTACAAATGCGTCCCGAATATTTCCTTCAATGCGCACAAGATGATCAGTTTTGGATCGCCCTTCTCTAAAGTTACACTCATAGGGATCAAGCATTTTGTTCAGTTCAAAGAAATGTATGAGGCGTCGATTAATCATTTTTCAAATAGCTTGCACAGGCAACTTGTGAGAGCTATGAGACGGTAACTTGCCGCCGAGGAAGGATCTTTACCCTGCTTCAATACAGGAACCACAATCGCTTCTTTCCATGCGGATGGAAGATATCCGGCAGCCCAAATAGTGTTCAGAAGTGCCAGTAGTGTTAGTTGTGCATCAGTGTGCACGTTCTTAATCTTGTCATATATGACCCTGTCAGGTCCCGGTGCAGAGCTCTTACATGCGATCAAGGCAGCTCTCAACGCGGCAATACTGAAAGGACGGTTATACGGTTCGTTCTGTCGGCATTTGCATACAAATGGCTTACATTCTTCTATCTGTTGGTATTTAAGGAATGATTTAGAATAATGGATTGAGCTTGACACATGCTCAAAGTGCTCCCCAAGACAATCTGCCTGGTCCTGCAAGGTAATCCCTCGGTCATTCACCAGAGGCATAGATGAATATGTTGCCCCTTTAGCTTTCTTAAGCCATTCCATACTTTTGCCTCCTATCTGTAGGAATTTATACCCGAGAGAAACCTCACCCAGCTTTCCCTCTTTGACTGACGTCGTGTCCGCCTTCCCTGCGATTTAATGTGTTTAAATTGAATGAGATTTTCAGCATTTGCAGATCTACGCAATATGCCCCATGCATTTTTCGCGCCTGTCTACAGTCTTCATTCCACCAGGGAACACTTCTTTTATCTTAACCACCATTCGTTTGTGGGATACACTTTTCAGCAGCATCAATAATAAAAGCGGTAAAATATGCGACAGCATCATCGATACTAAAATAGTTTATAAAATCTCGCGATAGAAATGTTGATTTTTTAAAATGCTCCCAGTCAGCCGATGCTAATTTCCATCGAGGAATGTTGGGAGGGTTATCATGCTGCATTATTAAGCTTAAAGTGACAGGGAAGTGATAACTTCCAAAAGGATTGTTATAACTTTCCATTCAAGGTCAGGCAGACGAGATGCTAATCAAACTGCAAGATCTATCGATGAATGCGAATCATGTTGGGCGTTGTAATACGTCGGCTCCTTATTAAAAAGGCAGGCACAAGGCAAAAGGAGGCCAGAAGGAAATTTTCGATGAATCGACCTCTCGCGTCACATCGCGAGTCTCCCCACAACGTGTTGTGGGCATTAAAATCACCCACAAGTAGGTAGGGTTCCGGACGTTGATCAATGAGGTTATAGAAATCTGTTTTTATGAGGTGATAGTTTGGGGGAATATATATGGAACAAACAGTTACCAACTTATTGAAGAGAATTACCCTAACTGACACTGCCTCAAGGGGTGTTTGTAAGGCTACATGATGACAAGCTACAGACTTGTCTGCAACGATTGCTACACCGCCGCATGAGGCGTTAGCCTCGTCATGGTCTTTTCAGAAGATGGCGTACTGACGAAGAAAGTTTGTTTGTGCGTGTTTCAGGTGTGTCTCTTCAACACACAGCAACTTTGGATTATGTTTATGCAAGAGTTCTTTAACGTCATCGAGATTGCGGAGAAGACCCCTGACATTCCGATATAGTATTTGTGTATCCATAGTGAAGCTGTTTTGTGCTGTGTGTTTAAAAGAGGATATATGTTAGCCCACAAGGCCCTTTCCGGACCCCGTGATGCGGGTTTTATCTTTCTTGGCGCGCTCTTGAGAGCTGCGACGATCCCTCGGCGTCTGGGACGCCGGTGGACTTGGTGATGTATCCATCACCTCCGACGAGGCGCTGGATGCCCGCTCGCAGCATACGCTCGCGGGTGTTTCGGGCTTCTCTGACCGAGCAGAGGCCCTAGGTGTCGTAGAGCCCGCAGGCATGGAGGACTGCCGGCTCATTTTGCTGGGTGGCGGAACAGTGTTGGCTGCTACCGCCGAGGGTGCTGACGGCTTGACTGCCGGCACACTAGGTGTGACTCAGATGGCCGCCGAAGGAAGTGACGCTGCCCCCCGCCGCGTAACATCAACGTAGGATGGTTTCGATGGGTTGTGAGTCATGAAAAAGCGTTTGCGTGCTTCTTGGAAAGAGATATTCAATTTGACCTTGAGTTCGATTACTTCCTTTTATTTTTTCCATGAAGGACACGATCGCGAATAAGCCGCATGGTCTCCATCACAGTTGACACTGTGTGTATCAGAAGTGCAGACGTCAGAGTTGTGGTCATTTGAGGCACATTTTGCACAGGTAGAGCGCCCAGGGCAGCTTTGAGATCCATGCCCAAATCGCTGACACTTGAATCATCGGCGCGGATTTCGCATGTACAGTCGTACGCGAACTTTACAGTATCCAGTTTCGATGTATTCAGGCAGGTTGCTGGTTCCAAAGGTGATAATCAAGTGCTTAGTTGGGATTTCCTTGTCCTCACGTCTTAGTGTAATCCTTTGTAAATTTACAACGTTTTCGTCTTTCCACTCCTCAAGCAGTTCAGTTTCAGTTAGTTCAAGCAGGTCGATTTTCGAAACGACACCACGGACAGTATTCATGGATCTATGTGGACTCACAGGAATGGGAATGTCCCCGAATGCAGCAAGGTTTGTCATTTTGGTGGGTTGCAGCTTGTCACGCACCTCCAGCTGGAGGTCGCCGCTTGCAATCTTTGTTATTTTATAGCCAGGGCCTATGGTGTCTGTCAAGCATTTTGATACAATGAAGGGGGATATCATTCGGACAGTCTTTGTTACGTGCTCACTATGTATGACGTGATACCTGGGAAATGTTTGTTTCTGTTGTAAAAAGAACTTGAAATGTTCATCGGTTCGCCCCCTCTTAAAAGGGCGATCCGGGAGTGCAGCAAAATTGCTAGCCATATTGATGCCACAGTATTCGGCAAGCATGCCAGCCACCCACCACGGAGCCCAACTAGGGGACGCGGCAGGACATGAAATATTCAGTTCTGATCACGCCTGCGGTATATGCCCACTATAACCCAGTATGAATAACCTAGGTTGGTTACGTCACACAAGGTTAACCCTCGCTGCCTGGAAAATCGGAAGCGATACAGAAATCAGTAGAGGACAGGAAAGGGAGAAAGTGAGAGGGAAAGATGAAGATCGAAGAGAAGGACAGCAAAAGGCAACTACCGATTTCCCCCGGGTGGGTAAGTCCGAGGTTGCCGTCTACGTGAAGCGGAGCCAAAGAGGTGTGTTGCCTCTACAAGTGCAGCCTGAAGTGAGTTACACGAAAGAAATGTAAGTATTAGCCCCGAGGCGTTATGCTTCATTCTCTTATTTGAGAACGTAAAAAGAGACTTTCCGTACATTGAAACAACTTCGAAACATTCTTTTTGTTCTCGCATAACAAATTGATAAGGCACGTGACCGGAAGTGTCTTGGGGGCGGCACGCTCGCTGCTGTTATCGCGAGCATATGAAGCCACCTATACTCTTTAGGTGAGTACACTCGCGTGGCGCGATCGACCAGATAAAGTCTTGCGCGCTTCTGGAGACCTTCTAGCCATTGAAGCACAAACCGCACATTCGCGTCGTCACCGTCAAACCACGACGGCGCGAATGTGCTCGAGTGTCCGCATAATTGCTACCGCAATGAAACTTCGATCTCTTCGCTTGATGTGCATTGCCAATAAAAGGACGAAAGGGCGTCTAGCAGCGCAGGATGCGTGATAACGCTTGCTGAAATTCACCTCTGTCATCGATTGCTTCTTATAATCGCGGCGCGGAGCAAGTTAGCTCCGCTTTGAGCATCGCAGAGCAAGTTTCTGAAAACCGTCGACCGCTTGCCCCTCCTTTCAAAATGCCGCAAGGAAACTTCCAATTATTTAGACGGCAAGAAGTCTTGGCATACACATTCAATTCGCACGGCTTCATGTGAAAATAAATGTTTGCAAAATCTAGGCACTGTTGTAGCTCTGTGCGTAGTGCCAATGTCATGTCGGGAGATAGAATACTGGGTACTTATCAATACTTTCTACCTGCAGGTTGCGTCTTTGACGTGAAGACTGCCGAAGACTTCAGCGGTTGGGTCACTGCCAACCGACGGTTACACTCTCTAGTGGTTTCATGTTTCGATCGGAGCGTAGCACTTTTCATTCAAGCGATGGCGAGAATGCTGGACTGCAACTATGTGCTCACGTTTCTAGACATGAAGATCTGTGATGATCCCTCGTATCAACACGTCAGGAACTTCGTGAGCCTACTTTGGCGCGCTTATCACAACTCTCTGTCTTCGCTTTGTGGGGAAGCCCCACACAGTGCAAGTGATTGCGATGTAAGGAAGCGCCTGGCAAGTGGAAGTGGAAGCCGCTTGTTTGTAATGCATCCTGAAAAAGGTAACACAAGTGCCTGGTGCCACGCAACCTCTTTTATGTTTAAAAAGCATTTTCGCCCACAGTATTTAGATCAACGCCGTCTCTTCAGCGTGGTTACTCATAGAGGCGTGCTTAACTTTCGCTAAGATAATTATGCGCATTTAGCTGTTACATGCACCGCCGTGGCGGCCGCATTTTGATGAGGTGAAATGAAACAAAAGTCGCAGTTTCGCCCGAAAGGCAAAGCATCGATTCCAATAGCAAATTAGTTGACAGCTATACGAATATGGCAGTTTTATCGGCCGTATAAGCTTGTAAACATTCGCTTACTAAATACGTTAACAAGCATGGTGTCACGCGCGCACAATCAAATATGACCACATCTCACTCGATGATGCGAAAAATCGCTGTCAAAACGCTGGAGTGAGGAAGCGCGGCCGCAGCAGCGAGTGAATGGACCTTCCTGCTGCCGCTCGCGTCAACGCGAACAAAGCGGCTTAAACACAGCGCACACGCAGCTATCAGCACTGGGCACACACTGCCCCCATCGCAGATCGCTTCCAAGATAGGGCCAGCGCAGCCTCGCCATACACAGCAATCACCGGAGTAGAACGCCCGACTCCTCCTTCTCCTCCCCCCGGTGCCTTGCGCGCGACAGAAGTTTCTCCCGCTTTCCTCCCTTGCGCGCTCGAGATTGAGCTGCCATCGTCGACTCACCCTCGCACGCTTTTACTCGCCCATACAACATACGGCGCGTGGCGACGATGTTATCGTCCTTGCACTTTATAGGCCACATCACGGTGACGGCAACGCTGACGGCAGAAATGTGCCTGGAGTGTCCATATAATTGCTATCACAATAAAATGGGACGGGGTAGAACGCCTGGGTCTTTAGAAGAAGAGTAGTTAAAAGATATGGGTCTGGAATTGATAACAACTTCAGTTTCAGTTATCATAGTGCTCAGTTGCTGCAGGTCATCAGACGCCTTTCCCAATGGCTTGCGAAGGCACATCTTGGCAATCCTAACTAATCACTCCGAAAATGCACCCCACAAAGCAGCTCTCTGTGCTATATATTTGCAAGTTATGCAGTGGGTAGGGCAATACTGGCTGACTTCGTCTTTCCTCTACAACTGGTGTATGGAAGCTAGCTCACGTGCAGCTTTCTTAAATGGAGTAGCATTGTCCGAGTATACTATTCGCGGTGTTCGACGTTTTGCATAAAATCTTTTGAAGGCAATGAGGAAAGCGTTTGCAGTAAGTCAAACAACATGCTGAAGCGGAATTGCTACTACTACAAACTACTGCACATGTGAAAAACACTATATACACTTTAACGCCACTGCAGTTTTTCACAAAAACTGGCCCTGCAAAGTCAACTCTCGTAACCTTAAAAGTGCGTGAATTGCACACACGCTCATTGGGAAGAGTGGCTGCCGGTGCACTCGCAGCATTGAGGCGGAACCGAGCACAAATCAAACATTTTTGCGACACTTGGTTTACTGCTTGTCGCACTATGGGCACCCTGAACTGGGCGCGAAATTCCGTTAAGGTGTCACTGACACCGCCATGGAACACAATTCTATGCAGTTGCAAAATGACGAGGCGCGTGACGGCAGTAGCACGGGCGTCTTCTCGTTGTACGTGACATCGTCGTTTTGAAGGTGAGTTCTAATCCTCATGACGCCCTTTTCGTCGACGAAGGCATGCAGGTCCCTTATCGATGATATCATGTCGAGACCTTGTAGAGAGCCCAACGTCAAGTTGGGCTCACTCTTTGGCATATGCATCTGTCTGTATTTCCTGGAACTGGATGTTCTCAGCTTCTTGAAGTTCAGTAGCTGTATGAGCTCCTTCTCTATGCGACGTTGGCGATTGACAGTTGTCCACGAAGCGTTTTTTCTCCATGCTGTCACTCTTGAGGTCCGTAACCAAACACTAAACCTTTGGCCACTGAAAAGTGGTTCTCTTATCACGCTCACCAGTACTGGAACGCTTGTCTTTAGCTCGGATGCAACTTGTTTGTGTGCCGGTAATGAATCTTGAATGTCAGATTTTCTTTTGTGTTCCCGGACTGTCATGCCACTGGTATGGACCTGTTCTTGACGCATCTCGTTAGCTCCAGGCTGACAGAACGGGCAGTGCAGCGAGATGGAGCGGACCGAACGCCGGCCCACGTCCCGGCATCCCGGCCGTGTACTGCAAACCGGGCGCCGCCCCGGCTTCTACCATCGTCGCGGGTCCTGCTGAGCTGAGCCTCGTCTCGGCTCGCACGACCGCTGCCGTGCTGCCGGGGTCGGGCTACGTCCCAGAGCCCTGGTCCTGTACTGTAAACCGGGCACCGCCCCGGCGTCTGCCACCGTCGTGGGTCTTGCTGAGTTGGGCCTCATCACGGCTCGCACGACTGCTGCCGTGCTTCCTGGCTCGGGCTACGTCCCAGAGCCCTGGTCCTGTTCTTCAAACCGGGCGTCGTCCTGGTTTTCACCCCACTGCTGTGCTGGGCTTCGTCCTGGCTCTCATCCCACCGCTACTGTGCCGAGCTCGGGGTACGACCCAGAGCTAACGCTCCGGAACCGGGCTACGTCCTGGTGCCACCTTGAACTTTAACCACCATCCGTACTCGCCACCGTCAGAGCCAAGTCCGCCGAGCCATCGCCATGAGGCCGGAACTCCTGATTAGCATTGTGAGTGCTCGAGCGTAACAGTTATCCAAGTTTATCTGTAGAGTTTATGTGCTCCCGTATTCGTCCCATGTGCTGTTTCGTGTCATAAATACGTCTCTTTGTGTCTTTGGGTGCCTTCTTGTGCGTCTGGCTGACCTGCGCCCACACAGTTGCCCACATACGTTATAAACGAATTGCTTCCACTTGGTTGCCAAACTGTGCATTAAACAAAGCGTTACAGTTGAGTCCGTGCACAGGTGCTCTTCTATTTTCTAGTGCCTTGACTCTACAGCCTCCCGCAAGAATCTTGGGACTCTAGAAGCCTGAACCGCGGCTACCAATGCCAAACATGGTAACGTGATCCCTTTCATTGGAGGTATCTACACTTCAAAAACTACAGATGCTGAACGTTGACGTTACGGTATTCTTTTTCAAGTCTTAGATAAGCTATGGCACCGAAGGTACTAGAACTGGCATCCGCAAATACGTGAAGCTGGGAGCTTGTAGGTTTGCCATGTAATAACTTCAGCTCACAACGTGGGAGTGAAAACACTTGAGAGCACTTCAACTCATTGGACCAAATTTTTCATTCGTGTCTAAATGGTTCATGCATAACTACTTCCCACGCTGGGCCGTGCTCCCATAATCTTTGAAAGATGTCTTTCATCCTAACGACGGACGGTGATAGCCAACCAAATGAGTCGAGAAACCGTGCGGTCTTCTGAAGGACACATATCTCTTGGTGTCGGTGACAAGAACTTTTATTTGTCATGAGAAACTGGCCAGGAGGAGCCGACGGCTCCATCAGGTCAAGTCGGTGGCTTCGCCCACGATGGCACCGGGAGGCGAAATCCCGTTGCGATATCGTGGGCCCTCTGGACTGTCTGGAGTTGGATGTAGTGGTGGTCGCTTCTTAGGAACTCCTCCCACTGTTCCTTTGTGGCAAGTATCGAGTTTTATATGGCTAGGAACAGCCAGAGAATATGATCAAAAGATCATGAATCGGCTCCGCATTTGGGGCACGACAGCGGGAAGTGTGGGTCTATCGGGCTAAGGGACAGCGGAGTGGGGTACGTGCGGGTTTGTAACATTCTGGGCGTGCTAGCTTGTGGTTTTTTAGTTTTGGGTGAGGAGGAGAGAACTACCTCCTTTCCAAGCGGTAGTGTGAGACGATTTCGGGGAAGGTGCACAATGGGTCTTTCTGGATGCAAGCCTCGTTACGAGGAGGGCCGTTGACGGCGGTGCGGGTCGTGAAATCGCGCGCCAGCCGGTGAGCCCGTTCGTTGGGGTTGCAGCCGTGCGGTTGGATAGAGTCTCCCATGTGGGCCGGGAACCATGAAATGTGGAAATATGCTTCCGTGCCAATTTGACCGAAATTAGTGAGGTTAATCGCAATTCTGTTCGCCCGTTTCGATACGTGCCGCCGAAAAGGACCTAACGGCTGTACGGGAGTCCGAGAAGACGAAGGGGGAAGAATGTGCGCTGTGTATGTTCAGGGCGAAAGCCGCCTCCTCCGCCTTAGTGTCTTCCTTTTTTTCCAGAAGCAGCAACAGCAATTCCATGTTTAGAATAAGCTTGTCAGCAGCTGTGTCCCATAGCAGACAAAGAACCTTCATTGGAGCCACTACTGGAACGTAGTCGAATCCATCAGCGATGTGCCGTCTTAGCTCATCATTGGTGGACCATTTTTGCAGCTTGTGCTGCTGAGCACGAGATCGCGAGATCGAATCCCGGCCGCGGCGGCCACATTTCGATGGAGGCGAAATGCAAAAACACCCGTTGCTTGCGTTGTACTGCACGTTAAAGAACCCCAAGTGGTCAAAATTAATCCGGAGCCCTCCACTACGGCGTGTCTCATAATCACAACTGGTTTTGGCACGTAAAACCCCAGAAAGGAGAAGAAAATTTTTGCAGCTTCATGCCTCCTTTACTCAGGATGAGATTCGGTTCTTTATAAAGACGGAAAGCTTCTTTCTAAGGAGTAACTCCTGTGACGAGATCGTCAACGTAGGAATTCTCAGAAAATTGCGTTGCAATTGATCTCAGCCCAGAATCCACGTGCTGGTTTTGATACTTTAACGTCGCTGTCAAGAGGAATGGACCTGCTGTAGCTACAAATGGCACTCGTGTCATCCTAGACTCTATTTTCGGCACAGGTTCACTGGGCATCGGCGTGCTATCAAACCGTAAAAATCGCGAGGCATATCGATCAGGCTCTTGAATGCCCATTTGGAAAAACGCCTTTTGTTCATCGGCAGTAATTCCACTCTTGTGTAATCGCACATTCACACGCATTTTATCCATGTCGTTTTTTGTCTTGGGTCCTCTTTCCAATAATTCATTCAGATACGCTGCTCCACGTGGGTGTGACGAGGCATCGAAGATCATCCTCAGTCGTGTCGTCGAGCATGATTTTCTGATAACGGCATGATGTGGTATGTAATAACATCTCTTTGCCGTGTCTTGTCCGTTAATTTTTTCAGCGTGATCATCCAGCTCGTATTGTTGCTGACTGATGAAGGAGCTCCTCTTTACTGCCACATCGCCGCAATAAACCTTGAAGGCGTCTAACCGCAACACTTCGGTTGTCTGCTAGATTTGTTTTGACGGGCTTCCATGGAAGCGCTAGTTCATTCCTCCCGTTCTTGAATGTTATTTTCTCTGTCAATTGTCGGACCAATTCATTTCTATGGTCGTCGTTTGAAGAAGGATCAGAAACGTCTACGCTGTCTAGATCCCAGAAGTGCTGTTGGGGTTGAGACACGTGAGTCTGCGCAACTCCTGCGAAGGACACAAACGTGTGCGCAGGCTTCCTTAAAAATGCAGCCGTCGCATGGTACAGGTCCTTGAAATGTCCAGCAAAGCTTAATGTTGATCGCAGCTAGTACTGTCACTTCGTGCGACCAAACGTCGTTTAGCACGAGCTTCCACATTTGGTCGGCTCCAATCAGCAAGCTTATGCCAACTTCTGTCGTTAGGCAAGGAAGAGATACAAAGTCAGCACTAAACTTCTTTTCATTGGCCAGCTTTTGCAAAAATGTCTGTGACTGTGGAGGTTCAGACAGGCGATCGCAAATAGAGGAAACCTCCAAAGCCTCAATTTCATGCTTCGAGCTGTCAAACTGGTTAATCAAATGCACCTTAACCAAGTTCAGCTGCTCTGTTGGAGCGCCGCTCTAACCACCAAACGCTTTCACTTCAACATCTACCTTCTTCAACGTTGGCAGGCTTATTTTTCTGGATATATCTTCTCTTATAAACGACCTGTGGCTTCCATGGTCCAGACCCCATTTTATGTAGCAAGAACTGCAGTCACTTAGAGCCCATACTCGGAAAACAGGGTTTTATGTACACAGGTGGCCACTGCTGGTGCACCCGTCCGCTCAAAGATACATCCTTGGTCCAGTCCAGAATCATCAAAGGCAGCGAAAACCACATGAAGGCAAACGTTTCACATCACTCATATACCATCTTGCACATCTCCCGCCCTACCTAGCTGACGCGACACACACGTTTGCCCTTTTTTCCCGAGCGCAACAGAAGGAGCAACGGCGCAGTAATCTTTTTTATTAGAGATCCAAATAAGGTCGAAAATTTTCCGGTTTTTCTGAGTACTGAATTTGCGCAACGCACGCGTTTGTTAGAAAAAACGCCTTGCATGCTGGCTTATGCGAGCAATGGCGAACGTGGTCGGCTAAATGACTAGTTCCATTTAGTAAAACAGCATTCCTGCGATGCTCTAGCAAGCGTGCTCTAGCAAGACAGCTCCCAGATTCGCCAATAATGCATTTCCCACAGGCGAGGGGAATCAAAAGATCAAGTAGAGGGAGGCAAAATGCTAGACTGTGATGAATGTAATAAATAAAACCTGGTTCGACCAAGCAGGGTTTAGGTGACTGCCTACGCCCCGTTTCAATGTGGATGCCAATTAAAAGTAATCAGTAATCATCGTAGCTAAAAAGACAATAAACCGGAACTTTCGGGGGCTTCACCAGGCATTTAACTGGCTGGCTTCGTTCGGATCACATCTCGCGCCCACGCGTCACCCACGCGCTGGTTCACGTGATCTCCCGACTTCGCTCCGTTTGCAACGTGCCGCACAAGAAAGATTGTCCGCGCCAGCCAATATATCGCGAAATGAGAACACGTATGCAGCTGCGCTCAAATTTAGTATTAGGGAGTGAGGTGGTAGTAAGTGAATGTTTTTGTTTTTTTGTTCTCTGCCAGCCCATGTGCAGAGTCGTTTTTTTTTCTGCGCTCCTCGCACCCGCGACATCGACCACCTCCAATAATTTGCATTTTTATCGCGATATTAACCGAAATAGTAATAGTGTCCAGTGGTACAAACGCTACAACCAACCGAGTCATTTTACGAAGATCTAACGCAAGCAACAGGAAGCACAATACCAGATGGGATTACAAAGAATGTGCGATCACATACGATCAGAAATCTCAAAGCATTTGTAGCGCAAATAAGTCTGATAGAAGGAAGAGAAGACGGGAGGTCCCGAATGAGTTAATGCAGACTTCTGCCAGACAAAGAAAAAAATATACTTAATAATGTGTATGCGTACAAGTTCATCACAGCAAAGAAAATGAACAAACAATCGAGTCTCATCTCCGGATAAAGGTACAGAAGTAATGGCACAATCAACCCAATACTTGAAATCCACTTTCATAAATAATATGCTAATGCGGTGCAGGCGAGTCTTTTGAAACGATAACAAATCACAAGACTCTTTGAAGCCGGCTATCCATGCTTGGTCTTGGAAGTAGTCTCGGAGGCCCTCACGTAAATGTCACGGGGGTCAGAGAACCAGGAACCGCCTCAGCGCAATAACTGATCAGGCCTGAAGCAGTACCCTATGTCTTAAGATGTGCCACAACGTGAAGAAGGGAGGCAGGATTGGCGTGCCTGTGGCTTTTCGGCACCGCACAAACTTGCTGGCTTGTGCCCCCGCATTTTATGCGAACACAAGTCGAAAAGAAAGGGTGAAGGCAAGCATAGATGGCTAAATAAGCACGCCCGACCGCATGTGAAAGGCACAACGACGGTTTACTTGGTACCGCTGTCGTGCGGGAAGACTTATGCAGGCCAACTTGAGGACAGTGTGTTATTGACACAGCACGGTAGAACGAAACTGCAGTTCAGATTAAATGCAATGCACATCTGCCTGCACAATGCATGGCTTGCAAGTGTGAACCTCGGTTGCACGAGATTATGGGCAGAACCAAGGAAACCACTGTACACCAACTTTTGGGGGCCATTCAAACCAAGTAAGGAGGCACAGATTGCATCGCCTATAGTTCTGAGTCTTTTAGAATCTAGATTTGTTTTTATTTTGATTTGATTGCTTTTTTGTGATTAATAGGCACGCAGGCGCATTGTCTTCTCATGTTTTGTGGTCTTGTGGTCGGCTGTAATGAATCAGTTTAATGAATTGCGCCTTTCGTATCCTATCTTCATTGTATATGTCTTATTTGCACTGCACTAACTTCGTTGAGGGAGAAACAAGTCCCAACAGCAAGTTATTTTGATCTTGGATCCGGAATCGTATTTGATATTTCTGTGGGGTATGGATACAATGCCGTGGCAAGTGTGGTGCTTTCAGGTGTCACTGCCAGATTGAATAACGCTTTCCTATATGTCACAACACAGGTGTGGCGTAACCGAGGGCTGCTGCGTTGTGCAGCTGGCTTCTTGCTGGGCTACGATAGAAGTCGGCCTGCGGAGGCCTATGAGCTTCTAGATGGTCACCCGCGCCTTCCGGAAGAGGTCCGACTAATGGGCTACCTCATTAAAGATGAGCAAAAAAGTACGTTCCTGAAGGCGAAGAAACATGGTCACAAAAATGTATGTATGTAAATATAGGCGCCCACAGCTTCAGCTAGTACATAGCTTGATGTGAAAAAAAAGCTGCGAACGAACGCTGAACACACCATACGGTGGTTGAAAAAAAAAGCAAAGCGTATTAATGGGTGCTCGCAACTAGCGAAAACCAAGCCATGAGGAAACCACAGCCTCAGGCCCAATAGTTTTGTTTGAAGCGATCGCATTACAGCCATGGAAGGTGTTCTAGGGCGACCACTTCCGGGGACACTTCACCTTTCGCAAGATTTCGCTGGACTCAGCACACGGCACTTAAGCGTTTACGGACGGCCGCATTCTTGACACCGTGCTAAGACAGCGTGCTTCACACTCTGCCAAGAATGCCGTTGCTCGCAGATGCCGATGTGTCCGGCGCTAGCCACGCAACATTTCGTGAAAGTATCCCCGTAGATAAAATTTTTATTTCTGTATGGTATGCCCATGAGCTATCATCAGGGAAGATGGGCCCAGAATGAGTGCACAGAGAAGCACAAACCGGGTAACATCCACCTGTTGGCTCAAGTTGTTTTTGCTCTTCGCTGCTGCACGAAAATGTCCTCGCAAGCAGACCGGGGGCGCAGCCAGTCGCTCCGCATCACACTTTTATCTTCGCCGCTCGAACAATTGCTACAGCAGACAGATCTTGAACTCGCGGCTTCAGCGGGGCAGTCACTTGACCGTAAAGCACCTTGATGTGCGGTCGAAATAGCTCTGGCTAAGCACGAACTATTGTGCGCTAGCACCGTTATACCTAAGTAGCGTCAACCCTAGCATTGTCACTGTTCCGAAGTTTTGTTAGCCCACGCGTTTCTCGTAGACTTTGCATAAGCGTCTAGATGGCGTTGCGAGCGCAACTGCGCAGACAGCATCAAGTTGTACTGTTGCAGCGTAATACTGTAGTAGGTAAGACATTGCAACACCACAGTTTTCTGCGAACTTCACCGCAAAAATACAGCATTTTTTACAACAAATGATTTTACGCTTCCAGAATTCCCTTCATGTTAGCGCATGAAACATTTATTTCTTCTAGAAACGCACGGGTGCGGGTCTGTATGAAGAGGCTTCATACATACACTGCTAGCCAAGTCCTGGCTAGAATCCACGCGTGCAGGCAGGCAATCAGATCAAATTACGGCCGCTGATATACCGTTCGCTAAGCAGCTCCGTAGGCGCCCCCCCAGAGACAGCGGCCCATTTTCAAGCGGCTCAAGCTTAGGCGGCCCAATTCCAAGCGGCCTTCAGAATAGGCGTGAGCAATGTTATGCAGGATTTAAAGTCAAATTTTTCTTGGCTATTTGCGGCCTACGATAGGCGTGACTGCTCTGAAGGCGCTCTTATGCGTATGTGTCCCGAACGCCACTTGCGGAGAAAAAAAGCGAATTTGCACTTTATCCGCAATTATCGCTGCAAGTTTCGCAATCAGCAGTCACATAGCCTAATTAGAAACACATTCATCAGGGGAAATTACACACTCATCAAGATTTAACAACACTGTATAGCACATCACGTGGAATCGAACCCGCGTACACTCGCATTTGTACAATCGCAAAGCACACATACTAATGATTACACCACAGCGCCACTACGCTCGGAGGTGTTCTTTTACGGGAATATATAGCCACCAAATGTATTTGAGGAATAGGCGGCGGTGGGAGGCGTTTCTCTGCAGTGCTGTGCTGTTGAGTATCGGAATATGTTTGCGTTTGCATCATTTGCGTTCCTTGCTGCTGGCACGTGTACATGTTTATCTTTCACCGGTGACCGCTTTCCACCTGCTAACAAATGTTAAACGTTATCGCTAGGCACACGACACGTCTGCATGTATCGGAAGTTTCTCGAACGTTATCGATGCTTCTATCCGTTGTCTGTTGTCACCGACGCTCATGTAATCTGATTGTATGAGCGACGCGAATTGTCTAGTACTTTCTGGAAGACACGCGGGCACCAGGGATTACTGTGGAACCTTCGATCATTCATTTATAAAAGCCGACGCGTTTCGCCGCTGATCAGATTTCGACGATCGCCGACTGTGTTCGCCGCTATCGTTGTGCTACGAGTGTAGCTTGCTTTTGTGGGCACAGGTTCCCCCAATAAACAATCAATTTCGTAATACACAGTTTTACGACTGTTTTCTTCACCGCCGCAACTACGCGACACTACGACTAACGATCGAAGGAAGACAACGTCGACAACTTAGACGACAACGTGAGAACTTTTCTTCAAGGCTTGTCGTCACCGCTGGAAAATAACAGATGTGCCGTTCTGCTCACGATCGAGTGCTCCTCCAGTCCATGTATTATATCTTCTCCGAAATTACGCGGATATAAATAGCGCCAACCATCCACGTATGTGAATTTAATTGGAGTGTGCACTTGTGAGGATTTCTTTATTTTTTCCGCCAGTTCCATTTGCATATGGTCAACTGCGACGCCGGTACCAGTGTCACGAAGCCATTTTGACGTGCCTCACACTATAGCGTGTATGCGTTCTTTTCAAGTGCATTGGTTTACAGTTTGGTTCATTCCGCTGTAAGCTGTTGTCCTGAAATAGCAGCGGGTCGTTAGCGGTTTGGAGCGCATGCATTCCAGCAATTGAAGACTGCATATGCCGATAGCCGCGTCACATGCATCGGCGCGCATGTTTAAATTACTAATGTGTCCACTTGTTGCGCGTGCACTGCTTGTGTTCTGTGGCAGCGCTCGCTCTGAAAGCTTCTAAGGCCATCTGCACTCATGCGTGTGTGCAACATACATGCACAGGATGGACTTGCCGGCTAGTTGGATGAGCATTGCGAAAGAAGAAATAGCGCAAAACAAGGACGACGAAAAAACATGAACCACACCACAAAGCGCTGGTGTGGTTCATGCTTTTTCGTCGTCCTTGTGTTTGCGCTGTTTCTCCGTCCACGATACATGCACACCACAGCAAGGTGCACGTAAGTTTCGGGGCATGGGGGTTTAACTTCCTTTTCCCCGTTTCCTCTCAGTGTGAACGGCACAGTGCATTTCCCCGAATTATGCACGTTTCGTCATCTGCTTCTCACAGAAAATGTTCCAGAAACGCCCACCAAAACCAGGCACATTTGTAAACTTCACTTGGCAAGGCGAAGCTCCATATAAAAAAAAACTGGTATTGAAGGGTTTCAGTATTTTTCTTTACTCCAAAATGGTTGCGCTCTCGTAGCTTCCATGTACAGATATTGCAGTGTTAGTTAAAAAGCATGAATTTCTTAATTCCCTGACGAAATAAGCTTGTGAAATTATTTAGGTGCTAGAATCCTGGGTTTGTAGCGATCTTTGAAAACCCTTTATTTCTAAAATGCCATTTTCAAGGCATTGAAAGCCCTTGAATATTTGAAGTAATGGAAAGTCCTTAAATTTGTACACTTGGCTAGACTTAGCAGACATTGCCAGGCATTTTTTAAATTACTGTGACACACTCTCGCGCGTCACAGAAGATTATCTGTCGAGTTAATAGAAGGAACGTGAAATCCTTAAACCTGAAATACAAAGGAGCTGCGGATACAAGTTTTAGGCGCATGGAATCAGTACCTAGTGTACATGGCCCTATAAGCCATAAACATTGCCTGGATGTCCATTAGATATTTCAGTTGGACATTCAATTGCTCTATTAGAGGTTCAAATAGATCTAGTTTACGTAAAATCTACGTAGGTGGTAATGTCAAAAGTCCTCTTTTTTACGTTGAAAAGATGTTATATGGATGTAATTGCTGGACATTTGTTACGTTGTTTGGACATTAGTTTTGAGCCGAAATACGTTATAAATACGTGACCAAGATGTAATTTTATACATTCCCCAGCTGTGCAGCAATCGTGTAGTGTCTTTTTCACCTGATAGAAAAATTATACCAGCCTTGAAACTTTGGTTCCACAGCAAAACTTTATTTTAGAACAAACATTACACGTAATAAAGTAACCTTTCATAGAAAAATATAACTAAAATAAACTCAGGTGTATATCCTCAAAGAGTATCTCAAGCTTTTATTCAGGATATGTTTAACAAAAGGAAAGCTATGTTGAACAGCAAAAATGAGAACTAATCGTACAGAATTATAGTATATCGTTGCTTAGAAAATATAGAACTCACTAAACCAGAGCAATAAATTCCTAAATCATGCCCCTGCAAAGCATACCTCAAGCTCTTGTTGAAGAATCCTTGTTATACCATACGCAAAATGCAGCTAAGAGAATATAGCATAAAGAATACCAAGATGAACAGCAGGATCTGAAATGTCGAAGCGATGAATAGCATGAACTTTAACAAGAGTTCTTTTGAACACGCAACTCTTACATCGGGCAGCATAAAGCTCAATATTTTCGCAGATATATTTGCGACCATGTCAAAATACAGACAATTCATGTGCAAGTAAAACAATAAAATCAATAGATGTGCAAGTAAAATCTGCGAAATGTGACTGGAATGTTAGTCAAAGCAAAATCCACAAAACCGGAGAAGAAATACACCAACTACAAACTTCCAGAGTGATGCACACATCTTCTGTGAGTAAAACATTAAACGCAATGCGTGGTCCTTGTGATAACTACAGAATGTGAGTAGAAATAAACAAATAAGTACAATATTCTTTATGTATTAGAATGAAATGAAAAATTAAAAATGATATTGTGCTGTCCAAATTTATGCTGTTATTTATGAAGGCTGTATTGGCAATGATGACATCAATGGCAGCAGCACGATGGCTTGACAAGTCTCCGCAGTTGCATAGTAAGCTGGGCACTTGATATAGGAAACGGAACAAAGGTGCCAAGAATGGTACCTTTGTTGACTGACATAGAAGTCTATGTGAAGACCAACTGTATGGAAAGTTATGCAGTAGAGCTATTGGTTGAACTTAAGACATGTATATCACTTACAAAGTATACACTTGGCACAGCAGTGGAGCACATGGCACTATCCAGACGGGGTCAAGCATTTGACAATATTGGAGCACTTGGTAAAATGGAGACGCAATTGGGCACTTGGTATACTGCAGAAACGGAGAGCACTCGGCACAGCGGCGGAGCACATAACATAGTACTGGAGCACTTGGTGACTTGGTAATGCACTTCGCAAATGGAGACGCGATGGGACACTTTATATACTAGAGACGTGGAGAGCGCATGGCAGTGGCGAAGCACATAACAGTACTAGAGCAATTGGCACATTGGTGACATCATAAAGCACTTGGCAGTTTTAGACAACTCGGCACACTGAAGCTAGACGCCACGGGTGATAGGTGAAAATACAGCAGGCCTAGGGGACCACGTCACACATGTCCGGGCTGTTCAGTGGCACAGCGCTGAAGAAAGCAAGGTCACACTGGCAGCTAGATGCCGCGGGTGATAGGTAAAGGTACAACAGGCTGAGGGAACCATGTCACACATATCCGCGCTGTTCAGTGGCACAGTCCTGCAGAAAGCATGGTAACGCAAGGTCAAAGAGTTTAACATAAAATACCGAGAGCTAATAACTTTTTACACAGACTTTGGTGAGAAAAAATAATATACCATTTTTAGATATTACGTATGTGTTAAAAATATCGATACTTTAGGCTAAGATTTGCACTCATTAAAATTTTCTACTATATTCTTTCACCGTAAACTTGAAGCGTAGGGAAAAATTTAAAGGGGGCTAAGTATCGTGTAGTAAGCTGGGGAATGGACGAGTTTAGTGTGATCACATAGAAAGATCGCTTCAGTGTATACGCCAAGGTACGTGATATTTCTGTTTGCCAAAATGACTACAGAAGAGTACGTGAAGTGATAAGTTTAAATATTAGCAAGGTGTACGGTGTGGATTCATTTAAAGCAACAACGACGCTAAAGATCATTAGGATAAATATCTGTCTAGCAGTGAACTTAGAGGTACGAGATTTCTGGCTTTAAATTTTCTTGCTTTAAATGGAGGTTGTGGACATAACCCTAAAAGAAGAACTCGTAAGTATCATAGTATCCTAAATAGTATAATGCAAAGCTTTTGTATCAACCAGCCTCCCAAAAACCAAAACTGGTTCTAGAAAACCTATGTAGTACATTATTCAGGGTGGTCTGTGGCGTGCCAGAGTAGTTTTTTTTCAAAATCCAGTATCAAGTCAGTGGTATCGTGTCAGTACTTACATATACAGAGTGATTCAATTTAGTTGCATAAATTTTTTTTAAAATTGCCTGTGGCACATAGCACAATTATAATCCTTGACCTTAACTACTCGATGAGGCGGCCATTACTTCTGCAACGAATCAAAATGCCTAATTGAATAATTAACATAATTATCCTAATAAACCTTTTAATTGTTCGCAAGGCGTATGCACTTGGAACGAATCCTCAGGACTGAACCAGTCTCGAGATATTACTTTTCAGTGTCCTACGAAATGCATGGGCGTTCCAGTGAACTTTTAGAGGAAAATGCTGTTTTATACATTGAAGCAAAGTTAACTGGAACGCCCACGCATTTCGTAGGACACTTTGAAAATTATTATGGCACATTGCAGACGTGGTCAAGCATTTGACAACGTTGGAGCACTGGTAAAATGGAGACGCAAAATGGCTCTTGGTATACTGCAGAAACGGAGAGCACTCGGCACAGCGGCGGAGCACGTAACACAGTACTGGAGCACTTGGTGACTTGGACCACAGACCACCCTGAATAATGCACTATTTATTTATTTACATACTCTCAAGGCCCGAGGGCATTACAGAGAGGAGTGGTGAGTACATATCAAGTCGTTGGCAATCTTTTTGAAATTAATGGTGTCACTAATAGCAGCGATGGAGGCAGGAAGGTGGTTCCAGTCGGCGGCAGTGCGTGGTATAAATGAGTAAAAATAATAGTTGGATTTGCATCGTGGTATCCCCACCTTCGTTTGGTGATCGTTGCTAGGTGAGATATAGGATGGGGGAAGGAACAACTCATCTTTAAGAACAGGATTAGTGTAGTAGATCGTATGAAAGAGGCACAAGCGCATTGTGCTTGTGCCTCATACAGGTTTTCTAGAACCAGTCTTGGTTTTTGGGAGGCTGGCTGATACAAAAGCTATGCAGTATATTATTTATGACACCATGATGCTTACGAGTTCTTTTTTTAGGGTTTAAATGTCCAAAACCTCCATCTAAAGCAGAAAACTTAAAGCCAGAAATCTCGTACCTCTAAGTTCACTGCTAGACAAATATTTATCCTAATGATCTTTAGCGTCATTGTTGCTCTAAATTTATCCACATCGTACAGCTTGCTAATATTTAAACTTATCACTTCACGTAATCTTCGGTAGTCATCTTGTCAAACTGAAATATAATGTACTTTCGCACATACAGTGAAGCGATCTTTCCATGTCATCACGCTAAACTAGTCCATTGCCCAGCTTACTGCACGATACTTGGCCCCCTTTGTGCCTTTCATAGCTGGTTTCAACTTAGAAAAATGTTTCAACCATTGTGACACATATGAAGACACATTACCTTAGCAATGGCAGTTCTGTGCCTGGCAGGAGCGTGACGCAGCCACTCCCAGATGGCTGTTTCTACAGCAAATTCGCTGGTCTCATGGCCAGTCTGGACGGCACCTATGTTAAATAAAGATTTTGTCATTATATGAAAAAAACATTCAAAATCAAACATATTTACTTATTGACACAGTAAGCAAATTACTACATCTCGAACTTTCTCACAGGAAAACTATTTTATCACCTCAACAACTCAGCCAATAAAAAAGATCACAAAAAAATTTGGCGGTGCTCCAAATGCTCTGATGTATACATGTGCAAAATACGCATGCTGCCACTCCAACCACATTCAACCTACATATGCTCTTGTCATTATCAAAGAGCAGATGCGAAACACGTAGCAGGTGCATTTGAAGTGGAAGCGTGCAGTAATTTTCTTTAAATTTATCAACGAAATTTAGGCGAGTTTAAGGCTACACATACACATACCTCGACAGCCCCACGGGGGGTCTTCAGAAAAGTTCTAGCATCTTTTGGAAGATTTCGGAAACACCCGTGTGCTCTTAGAAGTCAGAGAAGCGGTGTCAGGGACCCATGGGCAATGTTACATTGTAGAGCCCACTTTACAAGCGAAGCTGCGAAATTTTAGCTGCTAGTGCTTTGTCTTGCTGCCCGTTCTGCGGTTTCTTGCACGTCAGCGTTAAATACATCGGAAAACCGTTCTTCTGAATACTCACCGGCTTCGGATAGACACCAGTCGTCGAAAACCTCCGCATTACGATCTGAACAATCTGAGCTGCTTTCTGTGCAACCTGGGCCTGTATTTTGTAGCGATACCTTATGCTTTATTTACTAGTCTTATCCACCACTCACAGCCGGCTGATACCGTTGATAACGTGAGCGGACCGTCGCTCTGACCGCTGACCAAGCGCGAAGAGGCATTAGCATCGGAAAGGCATCGCTACAAAATACCAGCCCTGAACAATAAATAGCCTGTAGCCGCGCTACTGCTAACATGCGTTGCGCTTACTGCACTGAAGCTATAGGATACTCGCTTTCGGAGTAGCTCGCTTGCGGCTCACTTTTGGGCATGATACTGCTAGCCCGTCGCGAACGCTTACTGAGCTGCCGGAGCGCAAGGCTGTCGCCTGCCTCGACAGGCTGGCCAAGCGCTTCAAACAATTCGGCAAGCTCGCGGCGTACTCTGCTCCTGACATCTCTCAACATAGTGTTCATAATCAATACACTTAAGCATGCGGGCTACGCTAACAAAAGTTTACTTACCGTTACGAGACAAAGGGCTGCTGTTCCCACCGGAGCTCACATCGCGCCTGCTGTGCCGCCGCTTTCGATGGTGCGATAAACAGACGTTCAAAACTTGCGGTTCGTACGACTTTCTGATCGGTGGGCACTCTGGAGGACGCTAGTGACGATCACGCAGCCCAAGCCCCAACAGCACTTCAAAAAACTAATGCAAACACGCGACTTCAAGTTCACTCCGGCTCCGAAAAGAATGATGCAATCGCAACGCAAATACGCCGCCAAAGCAGGCAGAAGGAAAACGCGAGACGTTGCGCCAGACTGCTTCTTGCCAATTCTTGTTTAAAATTGCTACTATATGTACGTTATTATTTTATAATAATTAATGTGATAATATGTAATAATAATTATACAAAAATGCAACGTTTACAAGGTGTTATCTTTAAAGTATAAACGAAAGGCTATTGATTATTGTAGGCGCCATTTTGTTAAGGACAATTTTCAGGAGTTAGGCGCGAAATTTGAAATTTTACGTTCATTTGCTAGACAAAGTTATTTCGAAGAAACAAGCAATTAGCACAACACTAATACCGATTGCTATACCTACACGTGCACCAACCAAAAATTATCGAATTGGGGCAGGCAAGAGATAAAGACGAACTTTGGATGCATTGATTTATAGCGCGTCGAAACAAAAAGATAGCAATTATGTAATATTGTTTATATTTCAGGGAACTGTCACTTCTTGGGATTATTTAAACTATACAAAAGCAACAAAATAAACAACACAATCATATTAAATTAGTACATGAGATATTAAAATAATAAAACAAAATAGCACAGCAATTATATAATAGAGATTTAGACACAATGTCGTGTGCAATATTACGAGGCTGCGCGGGGAATATACTTACATTGTGGAGTGGATTGCAGATAAGCCTTGAAGGGCAATTATATAAATTAACACGACAGCGTTAAGGGCCCCGTGTCGCAGAAAATGCGGCGCTGGTGTCGGCGTAAGCGCCGGCGTCCGTTGCCGAGAAAATCATCCCGAACCACCCCGACCGCGCAGGTCCTCCGTGTGGCGCAAGGTGTTAGTGAACGAAAATGGAATTTCTCACAGTAAAATCCGTCATAAAAATGGTAAAGTGCGACTTAACCCTAACCTACAGCCATGGTGGCATTGCATTGTAATTTGAACGTACGAGAAAGCAATTCTGTTACGAGGAAACGGAAACACAAACCCCTTTCCCAGCATTTCTAGCATAGTAACAGTGGCGCGCTCGGATAGTTTACTTGCGAAAATGCTATCCAGATGCCGCTCGCCTCCTTGACAAGGTCAAATTGGGACTTAGCCTGCCTAATGCGGTTTGGACACGCGCGCGCGTCGGGGCCATAGCAAACAATTAATAAAGTAATTAAAAAGGTCGTTCACATTTTAATATAAGACGACTCAAATTGCCACTGTAAAAACGTCTTCCGAGCAATCTATTTCTGTTTAAAAGTGAAGCCCACTTTAAGGGGATTGGTGTAAGTTTGGTCTTTTAAGCTGGATTTCCCACATTCTGTGTTGCAGTGAAGCCTACTCATAAAGAAAAATGCGATGCGAACGGGGCCCGATAACTCTATCGCGTTCCACTCTTAACGGCGAAGCTTAAGCATCCTCCATTTTTTGCTGCCCGAGATTTCAATATAGTTCTTAATAACTCAAACATCTCAGGCATTAAAATATATTATAGCACTTCCTAACGTCGGGGTAAATCTATCGGTAATTTCATATCCCTAACTTCGGGCGAGTAAAATATTAATAATAATAATAATAATAATAAACACTCAATAATAACAATAACAGTACACACCACGTAAGTGCATACATACATACATTCATACACACATCCTGCATGCCTACGAAACGTAGGAGGTATGGTTCAAGTGCTATGTGTACCAATTACTTTTATGGTGCCTGAATGATATCCTATGTACATCCATAGTACGTTATCTGGTAGTCTAACATTCATGTAGATAGTACATCTTATAGACATCCATGCATTTCCTTTAAGAAAAGGTACGTACTCGAGACGTAATATGTGCGTCACCTCAAGACGTTGACGTTTGGATCAATCATAGACGTTGAAGAGAGGTTTGTGGTTCACAGGGGGAGGAACAGAAGAAGCAGAAAGCCCAACAGTAGAGGCATTCGAAGAGAAGCTGTGCTGAAGTGTGAATCGAGAGCAACAGACACAATAAAAAGAAACTAGAAATGGCTATTGCTTACTTTATGGTGAAAAGTTGAGCCAACAAATGACATCACATACACTATCAAATGAAGCAGTATTCAAAAACTGCAAATTTCGCAGTTCCAAGCAGGTAATTGTGCTATTTCATAAAAACGTCAACCACTTTCTTGAAATGCCTCCTTGTGTGTGCGTTAAGGCACTGTGTGCGTTAGGGATGGGCGGTGAAAGGCAAATTAACAGTTTCAAACGTTTGGAAACAGTGAAATGCTATTTGGTGTTGTTTTTTGTTTGCATTATAATTAACGATGTCGTTGTTGAACAAGTTATTGCCTGTCCAAGCTACTAAACACATGCATGAGGTCCTTGAAGCTAATATGTTGGGGCCCCGAAAGTACTACTTGAAAACCCTTGAATTTTTTCCTTCAATATTTCTATGAACCCTGTAGGACAACTGTCATGGAGTAGAAAGCTTGGCTGAGCAGGGACTTATACGCAGAGCACAGGAAGACTAGAAATGCAGTAGTAGGCATGGAGAGCCCTGAAATAAAAGTGCCACATCTACTCGTCCGCCTTATGTTTCTGCAGTGACTGTCGCATGTTTAATACAAGTGCGCTTTCTGTTTTACTCCAATATGTCCAACATTACCAACTGCAGTGTGGGGCAGTCCTTCAGCCAGTGCAGAAATATTTCTATACATCCCAGTCAGCTCTGTCATTTGTCCAGCATTGTAATACAAGATTTGTTAAAGTGGTTTAGCAGAATATGAGCAGTATGCTCTTAAATTAGCGGTTTATTTGTATGCACACGTTCAGGTCCTCAGTTTGGTTGCATGATAAATTGCCATACCTCAATTGACACAAGAAACAATTTTATCACAGTTTAATAAAATCCAAACAGTAATAATCATCACAACAATATAATGACATGCATTTCTTTTGGTACGTATACAGCCCCATGTCTTGGCATTGTATAAATTCAACTATATATCACAAGTACTGTCTCCTGACCACTATTATTCGCAGGTGTAAAACGATCACAGTAATTGTTCACGAAATATCACAATGATTAGTGACATACACTTTGTAACTGCTTACATGAGCACAATGTACACAAATGGTCCATGTGTACCTACACATGATCACACAGTGCCACCTGAGTTCTATTTCTCACAAGAACAAAGCAGTTCTTTAAAAAATATCACAGCGCTTAGTGACGTACTTGTTGCAACTCCATTGTAAAAGCCTAATACACACACGTGAACACACAGAACGCTCGCAGTGGGCCTACATGTTAATACCACCACCTCAGTACTACTTCACAAGTGTAAAAGCAACCAAGCAGTCCTTTACAGAATACCACAGTGCTTAGTTACATACATTCCGTAAGTGGCTTATATAAGCTTTATACAAACATGAGAACATACACGAAGCTAGCGGTGCACCTACATAGAAGTGCGGCCATCTGGGCACCATTATTTGCAGGTGTAAGCTCAAAAGAACAGGCCATTATAGTGACACACATTTTGTAACTGCCTTATATAAACATAGTACAAACACGTGAATGCAACAAAAAAGCTTGCTCTATGCCTACACAAAGAGACCAACACAACAGGTAAACACCACTTTAAATACACATGTGACTGTGGCAAAGCGCAGTGCTGTGCCAGTTGAAACTACCACCCAGAAAAGTATTGAGCAATGCTTAAACCACACGCAATAAAGTGCTAAGATTTTGTGTCTAACGTACCTATTTTAATTCAAATTTCTTTATTAGGGCTCTCTTCCAGATAAGGCATCTTAAGAAACTGACCTGATTTTACACCTGCTACATGCATACAATGCACTCAGATATAAGTAACTGGTAATACTAATTATAATAGGCGTTTAGAAACTTGATAGTGTGATGAAGATGCATGACTACAAAAGTGGTGTACCCCTCGCACTTGTTAAAGAGAAGTACGAAACTTGTTCTTTTTCACTTTTTGAATTAATGAACGTCCGGAAACCTCAAACCCACAAAAATACTGCTGTTTTAATAGTGTTATGAATAATTTTTTGTGAAAGCTCTTTACAAGTTGTGGTCTCGTTTCTAGAGGTTGAGCTGTATCATGCAGAATAACATGGAAAGTGGTCACATGGAGTGGTCGCAGGATATGCACCGGGCGATACAAAATATCTTTTGTCAACAAAAAAAAAGGAAATGAGGTCAGCCCTGATTCTCCGTTGATCCCAAAATCTTTGGAAAGCTGCTTCCTATTTGAAACTGATGCTATTTGTTTCAGTTCCTGCACTTGCAACTTGATTTCACTCTCCGATCTCAGATTACACACTCCATGTCGAACATGTTGTGCATAACTATATGACGGTTCAAGGCAAGTTCAACAGGATCGAAATGCAGTCGGGCCAAAGAATTCTTTAAACCTGCTAACGAGTGGGCAGCTAAAGAATGTCCTGTAACGGTCATCACAGCACCAAAAAACCTTTCACGGTCTCTGTCTGTATCAAAGATGATTGCTTCGTTGGCGAGCACTCTCAGAACTTGAATGAAATCTTGAAAAAAATTTAACTGGGCATTATGCTTCTTCAGGTCAGCTGTGTGACCAACCCGCATCAAAAAGATGCTAGACAGTTTAGAACGCTGAGAAGGTGCCAGGTTTAATATTGTTAAATAAGATATACTGAGCTTGCCCAATTTGCCTCTTTTGGTACCAATCGGGTTAGCAAGTTCTGTCATAATACAGGTTGAGAAGAACAACATTTTCTTGTGTATGTTAAAAATGGGATGCGAATGAACCCTTGTTCTTTCCCAGAAGTCACTAAGTACAGAGTCAGTCTGTATTCTGCAGGGCTTCCTTACATAGTCAACAAAGTTTGGGTGCCTTAGCACATTTTGAAGGTGGTTTGCTAACTTTGCAACATAGGTCTTTGCATTTCCTGTGAGCTTTACCAGAGTTGGCGGCATATAGATACCCAAATTTTGATAGTGTAGCTTTCTCAGGCGGTCACTTTTCATTTGCTCAATATCAATGCTTCAGCTTCATCAAACATCTTCTTTACCTCTTCAACGACAACATCAACAACAATCTTATGACACCTGTGTTGTCCTTCTAGTCGGCTACAATGACCAGTTAATCTAGCAACCACACTGACAGTCTCTCTACTATCTTCTAATGGGGGAGAGGTGTATGCCACCATGCGTTCCACATTGTTGTCGCTATGTGGGCCGGCCGGGGAGGCAACAACTGTAATGGGTTTGCATATTTTAAAGTGATGCTTATACTGTGTTATACCACCAAACATAGTCTTGCTCTCGCTGCACAAGAACACTGGCTCGCAGTCGTGGTGAAAAGGTTTCGTATGTTGAGCAGATGAGGTGTATGCACTACAAAAAAGTCAAAGTGGTAGCACACATGTTGCCCTACCAGGCCTGGTTTGGTTCCTTCTGACACTACTGCTGATGCTGACGTGCTGCTGCTTGCCTCGTACTCTGTTGTAGCTGCAGTAGACACGGCAGTCTCTGTATCTATTGCAGCCGTGTCATCTGTCATGGTAACTTCAGGTGGTATCAGGCTCACTTCTACACTCTTAGCACGGTAACGTTTACTAAAGGGGTATATTCTCACAAATTTGTGCACCTATAAAGAAAAGTTACGTAGTAACCTTTATTTAAGTAACCTTTAATAAAGGGCATACTCTCACAAATTTGTAACCTATAAGTTGGGCATAAAATTGTAACCTTTACTTAAGTAACGTTTAATAAAGGGGCACATTCTAACAATTTTGTGCACCTATAAAATAAAAGACTACGTGTACCTATAATAAAGGTTACTATATAGTAACCTTTAGTATAGGTACACGTGGCCTTTATGAATGTAACCTTTCGTGTAAACATACAGTCTTGCAAGGCTTCACACGTGCGTCCATCTGCCCATGTCCATGAATTTAGGACATTGATTCTTCGGCCAACCACCAAACTTCACCGCAATGCACTAGCATAACTCACTGAGCAGAACTTCATAAAAATTCTACTTCAAATGATCGGCCGAATTTCTACAACTTTCGGTTACCAACGTCAGGAGGATACTCGCTTCTGAAAATAGAGGCATTTAAGACTTAGTCATAACTTCTCTGTTGCGTTATATTAGCGCTTTGGTCAAGGTTAAAGCACTGCTATAACTCAGCAGGGAAATTACGACTAAGTGTCATGAAAGCTTATGTTATCGGAAAAAAAGGTATCCTTTCGACGTAGCTAACGGAAAGTTGTTGAACTTCGGATGATCTTCTGAAATACAATTTTTATGAAATCGCTGCTCAGTGAGTTACGCTAGTCCCCTGCAGTGAAGTTCAATGGGTGGCCGAAAGAGCAATGTGCAAAATTCATTTGCATGCGCAGAAGGACGCGTGGGTGACAACGTGCAAGACTGGATGCCTATACGAAAGATTACAAAAAAAAGTTCCCTAAAAATGGCCGCAGGGGTTATGCCTTAATTTCTTGGACATGACTCTGTCGAAAACTAAAAAATATTCAGGTCTTAGGACACAATGACATTTCATTGCTGTGAAAACTTCATAGCGGCGACAGACAGCATTTGCATGATAGTCAATACATTTGGGGACAAAATTTTACTAATTAGCTTTTTTTCATTTCTTTGGGGACATGTAATTGCATACTGAAGGCAGCGAGTACTGAAAGAATACCGATTTGCCATAATTGTGCCTGGCACCAATTTAGAGAAATTGAATCTGCAATGAAGTGCGTTGCTGTTTCAGTTATTCTTTCTGCACAACCTGCAGCAAAGTTCTGTAAATATCTCAGCTAGAACAGCAATGCATTTTATGGCATGTTCGCAGTATGTGTTTTTAGACTATTCTGTGGCAGAATGCTTCCAGCAACCGGATATGAAGTGCTGATTGACCAGCTCTGCCGTTAACCACGATTGTTAATTTACATGATAATCAGTCAAACATTGGTAATATTCGTACTAATTATGATTATTCCAGTTTATTGGCACAATTCGTACTAATGATTATTGCTGAAATTCTGTCGCGATGACTATAAAACTTGTTCCGCAGAAATCAACATTTCGTCTCAAATTCTCTTTTTTAATATTCAAGGACAGACTGGTTTACAACGTGTAAACCTTTGCCACCTTGCTATTTTACAGCGCAGATCAATTACACAAGGCAGCTTCCAGGAATTAGTATAGAATGCAGGATGCATCAAGACAGTTGAACCTTTTGAAATAAGCTGGCACATACTTGGTAATTTTAGAATAAATGTGCAAGACACAAAAATAATTGCTGAAATACACAGTATGTTGCTTTTGTATAGGTGAATGCATCGTATACAGGTTCGTCCCACAACATATTTCTTTGCTGCGGGCCATGTTGAAAGTTTTTTGCAAAAAGTGTCATGTCGTCATCCCATCATAGTGAGATTTCAAATAATTATATTTTGCACAAGTGGAAAGTATATCTGAAAAGGCGGCACATTTCAGAATGAATACGCATTTCAGCCTGCAACATCTCTTGTATCGAAAAAAAATTAGAGGTATGAGACGGCAGCACCCACATTCTGGAAATGATGTGAGTAGCAGCTGTGATAAGGAAAGCTGACACAAAACATTTAGTAAAAATGTCATGATTACTTTATTTGCATATACAAAACAAGGTAACTCAAAGCTTTCCCTTCACAAGCAAAATTACATTTTGCCTTGGTCTGTTTTCTTCTTCACGGCCATGAAGCAATAATGAAAAAAACCTCTGAGTACAGCGCTCCCTGGCAGCACAAATTTCTACAGCATCACGAGGAATGAGGCAAAAAAAAGAGAAATATTGAAGGTTCGTCTACAATATGTTCAAATACAAATACATATAAGTTTTAGACTTCCACGAGGAGGACGATCTCATCCCTGTTGCGAGCACAATCATGTCTCTTTGGTGCTAGTATGTCAGTTGCTAATTCTCCCATCTCCTTGCTGTGTAGTGGAGCCTACAACGACAGAAAAGTAATCTTACAATCTCATAGTTACTTGTTAGCGTCGCCCTGCAAACAACAGCTATTACCATGTAATGAAAGAGACATAAATAAACCACAAATAGATGAAAAGCTACCACAGAACAAATAATTAAACACGCCTAAAGTGAATATACTCTTCTGTCTAGGAAATGTCGGTAACAATAAAAATTAAAGATTAGAAAACTGAACGAAAATGAATTCTCAAGTCAGTTCGTACCCCCCTCTAGTACAAGTACAAAAGACAACACTGCAATAATGTGACAGTTTAACAGTCAAAACGCCATATCAAGTGATTACAAACTGAATATCAGCACAAAACACGAGTTCCGTGCATGAGGTCAATGTTGTGCGTCCACACAAAAGTGCAACAAAATCTTGAGATGTAAGAATAACCAACACGGTGACTGATAGTGATAAAAAATATTACAACAACAGTGTTTATTAAGCGAGCAAGTAGTTTACTTAAATAAAACTGAACAGTGCGAGCATGAGCATGAATTGACGGCAAAATTTAAGACAGACACACCAGTAAATAAATAGTTGAACAGGAAGCATTGCTTACCTAGGTCACAGTTATTGCTGTCTTCGGTATTCATTACAGCAGTCACAACACAAACGATGCTCACCACTCTCAGGTAAGCGAAGAACTTTTACCATTGGCCATCGGCAATGCGTCTCGTCGCAGCGGCCACGCAGCACGCCAAACATGTCCCTGCTCCACGCCCGCCGTCATGGCTTCTTTTCAGTGGCACACGCGCCTTTAGGAGTCTTTTTAGTAACTGTACCACCCGTCACGAGTGACTCAGACACACAACACGCTTGGTAAGAGCACGCCACCAAATCCGAGAGCGGAAAAACGTGCCTAAAGCGATGAAACAAAGCGCGACACGACCGTTTCAAAAAGACACCACCGGCGATACTCTTCCCGGCATGCATCGCGAGAGCTTCGCAATGCGAAGGAGATATGACAGCACTCATGTTTGGCTGAAGCTAAATCGCGTTTGATTACGCCCGGCATCTAGCGCAACTAAAGATCATAATCAAACTATAGTTCCATCAAAGTATCACTGGACCATATATATATGAAGACGCTAATATTCTAATGTTTTAGGATGTTGCTGTTCGTTTGTATTTGTATGTTTTCTCCCTGCTCATTTGGCCGGCCGCCATTGTGGCCTCCCACCGCGAGCGCACGTTCATCTCTCTACGAGACCTTACTGGAGCGGCTGTCGCCCGCTGTCATGTGAATGAAACGGCGTCTTTCAAGCGTGTTAGTGAACGGGCAAAATTGGTGCGTGTCTGGCGTTTTCTAATGAACCTAACATTTGCTGTAATTTAGGAACCACTCCCTCTAATACGTCATAAATACAAAAAAGAAAGAAAAGAAGAAAAAGAAAGCGCGGTAGCCTCAGTTGCAGTGTACAAGTAAGTCTGATTACGAAGCATCTTTCTCGCCCTGCACATTAGTTATTCGACCTGCTCTACGCTTTGATTCTGTCGGTCGTAGAGATTTTACAGTACTCTAGCTTGCGCCCACGTGCGACCTTCAGTCTGCGCCCGCTGTTAGTGGGTGTCGCGTTTCAGGAGAATGTAAAACAAACGCGAATACAGGGAGCATTGATACACACGGAAATAATAAAAAAAAATATTGGGTACAAATATACATTCAATCACCATAATGCATCCGCTTTTAGTTTTTGTGCAGGTGCACAAGTCTATGTTTTATACCACAGCCTAAAATGCCCGCAGCGGTATAGCGGAGGGCTTTCCATCCCATTGAACCGTAGTGATAATTCAAGCCACAACATCGTTTGCCACAATATTCTCCGATGTGTGTTCACTGTTTCTGTGGCTTCTTTTAGATTATAATGGCACGTATGCAGTCAGATCAGTGACGAATGAATTGCTGCTGTCTCTCTTGAGCATACGCTCGTGCAAGATTTAAATTTCTTTTTTACGTTGCGAAACCAAAGACCCCTACTGGTGTCAATCAAATATCAATTTAGTCCAACCTGCCTCATTCCCTCGGCCGCAGAACATATCATATAGGTTAGTCCCGGCTAAAAACACCACATCAGGATCGCAATACGACACAATAATAAGTAGACTTCCAATACATAATGTAGGTCCCCTCAGGCACGAATGCCAACTCGTTTAGAGGTTACAATCTAAAGATTACAAGGCATTTGGCATTGCAGTAACCTTTAAAATATACGCTTCGGCACATGTAACCTCTAGCCGCGACGGAAATTCACGAAAACACAAAGATCAAATTTTTTTAGACACCGAGTAACCTTTATGTTATAAGTTACTGGCAATTATAGGTTAACATAAACGTTACCGTGCTAAGAGTGTACAACAGAGATGTCGTTTGCCCCTTGAGGGCTCTCGTCATCAGGGCCAATAATTTCGTAGGCATTGTCTCCTGCATCGAAGGACCAATAAAAACAGCCTGAATTAATAAACATAGCTCTCAAAAATACGGACATCAAAACCTAATCACAACCTTTGCACATCAGTGACCAGGCTTAATGAATAATACTTGCAGCAGGAGTTACACAGTGGTGTTTGTTCACTACAGTAAAGCCTCATCAGAAGAGATACTCAAAGGGCACGGGAAACATGTATATTGACACCAAAAATTTTAAAAACAGTGAGGAGCTAAACTAGATCACTTTATTATGCATCATTACTAAAGTATGTTTAGGTATATCTGAAGGAATAATTGCTCAGGGTGGTAAAGGGCCCCTAAACCACCTCTCGATATTTCTGAAACATTTCAAGTAAACACACGCATAGAAATCAGAACGCCGTCACGATCAACGATGCCAAACGCGGGAGCGCCACAAAATGAAGAAAACCACCCCGTGCGCCTCTCCGGACTTTTCCTGCACCCCCCCAGTTCGTCCTGACATCACCAGGCTGTCTCTGAGGATGTCACCGGTTTCTGGTGCTGTGGATTGGTCGAACGACAGTGTACGACTGTCGGCAAGGTCTGCAAGCAAAACACGCGCTCTTTCTTCCTCGTCGCGTTGCTCGCCGTGCCATTGTGGGCAGTCAGTGGGGGCAAAGAACAGAAACACCGACAGAAGGGTCTCCCGATGAGGCTCTTCAACACAGCAGCACCCTTAGCAGGACGACAGGCCGGCACGGCAGCAACAGAGCTCATTGGCGAAGGCCTGTTACGTTACATTTGGAGGTGTACTCGGCGAGGAAAAGATCATACCGTGCAGGCGGCGTGTACCAGATCATAGGGTGAAATAAGCGGCGACTACTTTTCGATCATCAAAGAGACGTAACTCTGCTATTACTGCACCGGTGTGAAAAATTCTCGTGGCTACGTGTTTGTTGCCGTATCGTGTACAATGCAACACCGCAACTAAATTTCGACCTCAGGGTGGTTTAGGGGCCCTTTAAAGAAGATGTTCACAGCACTTTTTTTAGTGACTGCAGATTGTATTAGCTTCCTTCCAGCTTCTGGAGTTTACACACTTCACTTTGCAAGCCTCCTTCTTGCTCGCAATACGTTTGAGGTACTCTTAGACGCTCGTCAGCTTCAACTGCCGACACTTTCTGTGCTGCACTGTCCTCGTTGTCCTCCTTTTCTAATTCATGTTTAAGGCGACATGTGCAATTGACTTCTGTGAGGATTGCATGATCTTTAAGTACTTAGGAGCACACGAGGTGCACGAAGTGAATATGTCTGGGTTTGTCGCTTCGAAATAGTCAAGAATACTTAAAAAGTCACCCTTAATAACAAAGGTGTCTCTTGTATGCAATGCTGTTAACGTGTTAACCAATCAAACCATTTTCAAATGTCTCTTACAACCAAGTGTTTCTTGTAACGAGATTCTATTAAATATTTTTCATCTATTGATCACCTGCATGCACATGTATAGTCACAAAGACATGTTGCATGGAATGGGGAACCAGGAAACAGCTCATACTCTTACTTTTTGTCCCTAACATAAGCAGCTGATAACAATATGACAAAAAAGCGGGCGAAGAGGCTAAGATAGAAGATGATCCTTTAGTGCCTGTCGTGTGTTTGACCTCTCTTTTGTGCCGTGTCTCTTGTTTGCGCTCCAAAAACTTTATCAAGTATGCACCAACTAGGCCCACAAAAAGTTCTTCTTTAGCTTTAAACATTTTTTGGGCCCACATCACTCCCTTATATGACATAAGGAAACAACTTGATTGCAGTAATGGCTGCATGTGATCTGAGTTGATTGAAACAAACAATACTTAAGGTTGCCATGTATGTAATTTTATCACTGCGCTTTTTAGATGTCCTGCTGGTGATCCTGGCTGCACGATGCTTTTGATGCTTTTTGGCACGACTGCTTTCTGTTCGTCTCCACTTTTTTTTCTGACTTTCTCCCCTTGCACCACCCTTCTTGTGTAAAGGAGCACACCTGATGTATGAAATCTGTTAACATATGTGCTTCTCTGTGGTCTTTGTTGCATTTTGGCGCTGCACAAATCAATTAAAAATTTCAAGATGTCCCTGCCTTTACTTTACTTGTATATATATATATATATATATATATATATATATATAATGTCTCTTTCATGTTAGGAATATATGTACATTCAGGAGTGCGTGCATGCTCTTCTCCCCTGCTCCAGTGACGCAAAGGAGAGCTATTTGATGTACCATAGTAGAACATTCAAAGATTTTCACTGTACCCATTACATCATTTATCATGTGGATCTGTCACAATACAGAATACCAGTGGTCCATAATATTAGCCCATCGTAACTTAACTGTACATTAGCACGTACCGAGATGCTGTGAAATAGCTGTTACAAAGCAGCTGGTGCTGGCAATTTCAGCAGCAGTGCAGTGGTACAGCTGAGTGCAAGCTGCGTAGAGATAAATGCATATGCATGTTAACAACTCAGTAGTTGCTGACACTTTCGTAAGCTGTACACTGCACAATAAAGTAATCTAGACAACTTTGTTGAAACAAATGCACAGAATTAAAACACCATTTACACACTAACATGATTAACTGCCGCGGACCTCTCACACACTAAGGGATATTACTACTGAAACATCAGTGGAGAGCTCGCAGATTACCACAGTCTATAAAGGACAAGCTTTCTTTGGGGAAAACAGCTTTAACAGCTATTAGTTTTCTTGATCATTTTATGTGCTAGCTTTGCTTTAAGTGTCATGCAGTACTAGAAAATATGAAGTGCCGCATTTCTAGCAGCAGAAGTCGTCGTCAGCCTCATGGTACAACTGATTTTTGCACTGTTTGTGTCAGTGAGCCAACACATACAAAGAAAACCGAGTTCACACCTATACAGTGCCATGTGCACTTCTCCTTCTGAAAACACAGCCACCAGTTAGAATGGTGCTGACGGGAAAGGTTATATAGAGTGCGACACTGCATGGAACTACCACTTATGACTGTATATCTATGATCTGCTGATTGGAGAGGTAGTCACATGCCACTTCTAGTCTCTTTTAGAAGCATTACTAAAGGCAGAATTAAAATTATTCATAAGTCACGAATTTCACACACCCACAGTTTGGTTAAATAACTTGTGAGAAAAAGACATGTTTACCTCGAATAGCAACCCTTTTTCCTGCTGCAAAATGTTCCTGCATATTAATGACATAACTTTACCGGAACTGGCGAGTTAAGAGTGTTGATACGTGACTCACTGGGCGACAATACTGCCTAATACAATTTCTTCACGAACACGAGCACACGTCCCTCGAAGATAATGGCAACCATATATACCTCTGTGAGACATGATTGCACCTTTGTGGTCGAAATGCACGTTAGTACGACATCACCACCTCATTAAAAAACTCAGTACAAGCCAGCAGCCGACAGCATAATGTGAAATTGCAACTGATGTTCACTTACTGGTGGCCTGTGGTTGAGTTACTTCTGACTGGGTGCTGAGAAACACACGTCCTTGGTTAACCCTACAAAACATACAGGGTTATGTGAAATGTTGAAAATGTATACACGCCGGCATTTCATAATTAAGTCGCAAAATTCATTCATTAAATCTATTCATACGTCAAGAATTTCACACATTCACAGCCTGGTTAAATAACTTGTGACGAAACTACATGTTTACCTCGAATAGCAGCCTTTTTTTCCTGCTGCAAAACTTTCCTTCAAATTAATAAAATAACTTTACAGCGTCATAATATATTGTGTGTTTCTCGCAACTACTTGTCGGCACTGGCAAGTTAAAGCGTTGATACGTGACTCATTGAGCGACAATACGGCTTAATATAAATGCTTCACGAACACGAGTACATGTCCCTTGCAGAGAATGGCAATTATATAGACCTCTATGAGACATGGGGTCGTAATCTGAAACGTTACACTTCAGCGATATTTCTTTTTCGCTTTCACGTGCGCGCTGATTGGCTGGTTGAGTAAAATTTATTGACGTTGGTCTCAGCCAGCCAATCAGCTCATCCAATTTTGCTAAAACAGCCAATCATCGAGCGCCTGAAAGCGAAAAAGAAATTTCGCCGAAGTGGACCGTTTCAGAATATGGCCCCAGATCGCATCTTTGTGGTCAAAATGCACGTTAGTACGACCATCACCACCTCATTAAAAAATTGCCCGCCAATCCACCCTGTGAAGGTGGTTGGAAAGCGAAGCTTTTTACGCCACCCTCACCTATGGTGTTGGGCTGCTGAGCACGAGGTCGCGGGATCGAATCCCGGCCACGGCGGCCGCATTTCGATGGGGGCGAAATGCGAAAACACCCGTGTACTTATATAGATTTAGGTGCACGTAAAAGAACCCCAGGTGGTCTAAATTTCCGGAGTCCCCTACTACGGCGTGCCTCATAATCAGAACTGGTTTTGGCACGTAAAACCCCATAATTTTTGTTTACGCCACCCTCACGGTGACTGCGGCGCACTTGATATTTCACACACTACAACGTAACTTTAACCACGGCCTTTATTATTATTTACTTCACAACAATGTTCACTACTGCTTTATGATCGGTGTGATATACACTACTAGACTACCCCATAGTGGGGTAGTCTAGAAAATAAACCGAAGCAGTTACTAGGCTGGAAGGGTTTCGAATGACGTCAACCCTCTTTCAAGCAGCTGCATAAGCTTTGCAACAGCTGCAATCTAATCATACGGACCGCGCCGAGCCTGTTTCCGTTGTTTGCCCGCAGCCCTTATCATCCATCATGTTGGCTCATCACTTTGAAGCTTGTTTTTGTGGTTTTTCTTGCGAAAACGAGTGCTTAGTTGTACGCTGAATGCCTGAATTCAAGTAAGCTATACTGCTATACCTGCAATTGTTAGCGGTTCGTCGGGATCGTTTTTTGATTACAACGACGGACACGACAGAACCCTTGGCTGGTAGAGGTACAAAGCTTCGCTTTAAAATAATAACTCAGTACAAGCCAGCAGCCGACTACATAATGCGAAATTGCAACAGATGTCCACTTACTGGTGGCCTGTGTTTGAGTCACTTCTGGCAGTTGACTGGGTGCTGAGAAATACACGTCCTGGATTGTCCCTACAAAACATACAGGGTTATGTCACATGTTGAAAATGTAACATGCCGGCATTTCGTAATTAGGTCGTAAAACAAATGAGTAAACTAAAGGCAAATGTGATGTAAGCAGAGTACGCATCATATGATAGGCTGTCAACTGGTAATTCATTCCGCGAAAAACCTAATGCAAAGGAACGACTACACACAACGTTGACACACAATTTAACTCGCTCTAGGTTTCTTCGTGTCAAATATAGTCAAATGATTATGTGTCTCGTGGTTGGGGCGTAATTAGTGTAAATTACGCACTCTATTATTTAAGTATAAACCTCATGCACGCGATCTTGCTCGCGACTACGACAAGCGACGCAATGGAGATGGCTGTCGCGTTCGCTCGTCGTCTACAATACGTACCGCATGCGAGCGACGACTTTGAGCGACGTCTCCCCGGTGTTGCCGGTATGAGGGCAGCAAATACGCGCCGAAACTGGCGTGACACGTGCTTTATTATTTTTGTGTTTTACTGTAAATAGCAGCATAAATGTTTCTAAAAGTCTTGCACTTGGTTCTTATCCTTGCACGTATCAAAAATTCGTTTGCTCGTTCCGTGTGACAATTCGTAGCACTCGACTGATGTTCTTTACATCCTGTTTCGGCTTCGCGCTGTTGGCTAGTCGCTCATAGCACTTTCGGGCGACCGAGCAACGAATTCTATATTTCCAGAACCGAGTGATCTGTTTGCGTGACGGCTCGTTTCGTCACTGGAAGCTGTCACTCGTCGTCGTCGCGCACGAATACCCATGTCTTCACGGCGCACCTGTGCGCGCTTTGAATGAGTAGCGCTGTAAAATTTACGTACATGGCATTTAATATAGTTGCTAAACACGGATTCCCTCTGCCCTGTGTCGTGTCTAGTGATCTACATTTACCTGCCCTCTTGTTTTTTTTTTTTGCACTAGCCATACTGTGTAGCACTGCACCTATACGCGCGTCAGTAAACCTCACGACACCAGAAATAAAAAAAAACAAAGAAAACAGAAGTCCCACTCACCAATTCGAGCACGTTGTACTGGGCTGTGCACACCCGGCCTGGAATGGTGCAGCAGGTTCATTGTTCGCGGAACGGCAAAATCCGTCGTACTCACATTGCGGGGCATTACATTGGCCTCGCAACACACCTTTCATATCCACTGGTGAAAACATGTCGCCCTGCTGCGCACGCGAAGGGCGCCGCCAACACAGTTCCAAACTTTGTAACCGGTTTGCGCGAAAAGTCCGCAGAACGGGAGCTTCGACATGGTGCGTCCGCGCGGCTCGGCGGCTCCTCCGATGTCAATCCGAAACTTCTTCTCTCTTGTATATATTTTTTTCTTTTCCTTCGCGCGTGCGTGGTGAGTTTCTTTACGGCGCTCCGGCAGCTTCGGTCGCGTATCGCGCCCTAACATCGGTGTGAGGGGCCGTATACGGACATCGGTCGCGTAACAACGAGTGCATATAGGTAGTACTAGTTGGTTTGGAGGCTGCTTGAAGAGTGTCACGTATATCTCCCTTTGTCCGGCTGCCCATAACCGTTATATTAAGCAGTACATCGAAGGGTGCCGTTTCTAGGCAGGCTATTATCCAGGACCGGACTAAGAGTGTACAGAGGCGAAATCCAGGTTGGTAGGCTAGTAGTGCTTTCGCACTAAAACGACTGACTCAAATGAGTAAGAGAGAATTCGACAAGGGGGCGCCTTTTGTCCAGCACCGGCCTTCCCTGCGTGATTGGCCAAAAGAAGAAAATATTCTATATAAAAAAGAACGTTCATGGTTTATTGACGAATTTTTATTTGCTGAAGACAGACAGGAGTTAATAAGACACGCCGTAGTGACGAGCTCAGGACTAAACCAACTCGATCCGTAATGACCAATCTGCTCTTAGAACAGTTCGTAAGTCAGCCAATAGATCAGTCTTTGATCAGCCATAAGTCAGCTTAGATCAGCCAGCAGTGACAGCCAGCCAGCAGTGAAGATATTGTTATCGAAGGCAGCCAACAAATGAACAACAGCAACTATGAACGAAAAGCTTTGTAAATTCAGCCGCTCTTCATGAGCGTGCGCCGAATACTCGGCACGCAAGCGTTTCTCCGTCTCCACGTATTAGAATTAGGCCTCTGCGCGGACAAATTCTCAGCAGCAGAACAGAGTAGCCGCTGAGCCATAGCGGCAAATATGAAAAAGTGTGACTCCAGTGGCCACCCTCAGATATTTACCTTATTTATTTACTGCATAATTTGACGAACAACGAAAGAAGGAAAGACTCAGACTTCAGTTTTTGTGACGCTAATCTGCAGCAAAGATGGGTGCTGCGCTTGCGCAAAGAGCGAGCAACTGAAGCAATTAACAAAAATAGTGCGCATAATTGAAGAGATTCGTATATTTCACATACATCATACCATGTCACCATCAAAATCCACTCGGTTGCCGATCAAGCCAACGAGATCACCCACTCGGCAAATTCACTAGGCAGCCCATCCAATTCCGTTCCTACCAAACCCCAATCCTGCTCTGTACCCATAGAATCCCTTCTCTCAAGGAACAGACGCGCTCTGTAATCCCCTCAAGCATCTGCGCACTTCCTCGCAACCTCGCTTGTGCGGAGAAAGCCTTTTCCGGCGACTTCTGGCTAAGACTACTCTAACACCTTGCGCAAGCCAGGCCTGGGGTCCTGCACCTGAAAGCCAAGTGAAGGGCCCAAGGTACTCCCCCACGCGCAGGATGTGGACGCTCGCCATCTGCTGCGGCTGCGTCCAGGAGCACGGTGCACGTACACGAGAGAATGTGCTTGGATGTACTCAGATCGGCGGACGGACCCTCCTACACACTAGGAGTAGTTACTTATGGACTAGATTTCACAAGACCTTATGCATGTGTCTTTACGAGGAAAGCCTGCACGCATTGTTTACTAAATGCCGTGTGGTAATTCGTACCTAAAAAAGCAGACAAATTTACTTCGCTGGTCGACTGTATACGCTTAACCATTTACTGCATTAACTCAATATTTGGCGCCCAGCCGCTCTTCGCGACCTATGTCTACGTTCTCTTGACAGTTGTGTGCACAAAAACTGACTAAAGTGCAGTGTACGTTTCATCTACTATTAACTACATATGAGCCTAAACACGCTCCCAGGTATCATGGGTATGCGATTTTACAGAAGAAGGGCTGTTTAAGGTGGCGTCAGCGACTTAGGCTACGTAATTATCGTGAGGGGCTGCTAATTAGAAGGTTGCGGGATCAAATCCCGGTTTCGGCGGCCGCATTTCGATGGTGGCTAAATGCCAAAACGCCAGGGTAGCGTACATTGGGTGCACGTTACGGAGAATCCCAGGTAGTGAAAATTAATCCGGAATCCCCCACTATAGCGTGCCTCAAAATCATATCGTGGTTTAGGCGCGTAAATCCCGAGATAATACTAAGTACCGGGACTTTTGCAAACGTATTATTTATTAGAAATCCTATTAACCAAAGTATTTTAAAATACTTCAATTTCCTCTTGCAACCACTTCCGGGCGTTTTGTGGCTTTCGCAACTTTGTATACTTTCTGCGAGAAATAACAGTGCGGATATTTGCTTTTGTTCTTGTTGTTTTCTTGTTTTTCCTGCTTTCTTCAGTCCAGTCTGCTTGCTACTATTCCTTTCATTCGTGTGCTGGCAATTCCTGCCCATGACATCAAGCCAATCGCGATTAGTCGACTGTGCAACAAGTGCCGATCTTCGTGCGCGAAACGTATATGAAGTGGCTGACTGATTGAGATAAGGTATAAAGCGCTCGTCATCGCCTTATATCCGTCTTTGCCCGCCTTTTTAGTTCACCCACTATGCAGTACGACACATCGCAGCCATCAATTTATGCAGAATGGTAGGACAAACGTTGACCAAACTTAGCCGCTACATGTTTTCGCTGATGGGCATAGAGGAGTTGGGCTGTACTTCCGCAGTCAAAAAATTCGTTAGGGCTATTTTGATGGACTATTAGGATTCTTGAAGGTCAGTCAAGAATTTCTACAGGCACCCTCCTAATACCAGTAGTATTCTTAAAAGTCAGTTAAAATCTCTTACGGGCAAACTTCCAATGCAATAGGATTCTTAAAGGTCAGTCAAGAGTGTCTACATGCACCCTCCCAGTGCCTGTAGGATTCTTAAAAGTCAGTCAAGAGTTTCTACAGGCACCCTCCCAATAGCAACATGGTTCTTAATAGTCAGGTAAAAACTCTTACAGGCAACCTTCCTATGCCAATAAGATTCTTGGTGTTCATTGAAGATGCGCACATGTAGCTTTCGTGCACCAGTAGGACGGTTACAGGTCTGTTACAGGTCACCAGTAGGACGGTTACAGGTCTGTTACAGGTCACCAGTAGGACGGTTACAGGTTACGGGCAGCATGCATATGCATGGTATTCCGAAAACGTCCGCGCAGCAAACTGAGTTGAACGTGTTAAACGTCGTGTCAGCTGCAATTATCTGCAAAAAGCTGCAATAATCAAGGCTGCTCAGTCTTTGTTTAGTGCTTTTACTTTTAGTCACTTTTGGTTTTTCCGAAATCAGCAGGTGCGTGAGCTAGGCAACTCGCAATCGATAGGCTTTCCACCGTACAAATGGATAGGCAAAGAATTTCTCCACGTCATCTTACTTACGGTAACAATATCATGAGTTGCGATACCTTAAGAGTGTCGAGGAGAGCAGAAACTAATCGCCGCTACTTTAGCGCATGCAATTACGGCGTGCAGTAGTAGTTAAAAGCAGAATTCAGACTGCGCTACAAACTGACTTTTCCGGATAACTTGTCAACTCGCAACAGCTCAGCGGGTGATTAGGGTCTCAATCGTACCCTATTTTTGTGAGCGCCGAGCAGCGCACCGTCCAAGCGCTGTGATTGCGCGTCTCGCTGAATTGTTTTCTTCGCGTGCACGTACAGTCAACCACAAAAGTTTGCGGACCACGCGAGGGCGTGCCAGACTGCCTATCCGCGCCACCTAGCGGTACGCCACCTAGCGGCGACAGGGGCGCTCTCCCGGATATGAGCCCTCTTGGTACTCGCCTGCCTGTTAATTTTTTATTCCCGTGCATGACATTGTTAGTTCGTTGTGTTGACACAGAGCGCTGTCTGCGATAAGACCGCCACATATCTGGCTTGATAGCAGTATCGGAGCAATCACTGCAACCTTTGTCGACTGGTGTGCCAGTGGGTAGATAAGTTTCACGAAGCGCTGCGACGATTTTTTTTCGCGACGTTTACTGGCGCACTTTGGTTGGCAGCATCTTGGTCCAATGAGTGTTGCTGCTTCTGCGTCTTGAGAGAAAGGGTAGGGAGGTGTTTCACTGTCATCAAAAATAAAGAAAAAGCGGATGCATAGAAAATTTTCTTTCACACATAGGCGCATCTTCGCATCAGTCGCTGAAAACGTAGTAGACTTGCTTCAGACCACGTGGTGATTGCCTATTTGGAAAGATGCCGCTGCGTGTTCCACTTGACGAAAGAAGGCACATTGTGCGTTTATTTATAGAGGGAATACCTCAGCGCGAAATCTGCCGCCGAACCAACAGGAGCCGGACTGCCGTGAATAGGATTATTCAAGCTTTCCGCGACGATGACAGATTCACAGATATGGAGCGCAGTGGGCGTCCAAGGGCCACGACTGAGGAAGAGGACCGCCTGATTACGGCCGCCATCGTGGCTGATCCTTTTCAAAGTGCAGAGGATATCCGAGAAACGCTCTCGCTCACGGTATCGTCTGAGACTGTAAAAAGAAGGCTGAGTGAGCTTGGCCTGCAGTCTTTCGTAGCAGCACAGAAGCCCTGCCTCTCAGACAGCCAGCTACAAGAACGACTCATGTTCGCTACAGCAATGAAAGATTGGACAACAGAGAAATGGGGCGATGTCATCTTGAGCGACGAGTCAACTTTTTCCACGCGCTGGGACCAACGGAAGCGGGTTTGGCGTCCACTAAATTGCAGGTGTGTTTACAGTGTATTGGTAGTTAATTCACGAAGCTAATTCTGCATCACAACATGTTTCACGTAAAATGAGCTTTTGGACATTACTAGATTTTTCTGTAGTGGTATTATGTTGAAAACATTAACGATTGTTTCATAGTACTACTTACTCTGAAGCTAATTAAAAGCTGCCAGTGGGTCTTTCAGTACTATCTAATGATGTTTGCACGTTTTCTATTGCAACTCTATAACAGCATTATAAAGTTCATACGCAAGAGGAATCACAACATTTTTAGACGCGCCGCTGGAACCCAATTGTATGCTATTTCTTGCAGATATCTGCCTAATTACACACAGAGTGTTCTATCCAGTGGACGGTGTTCCGTGAGCGTGTGGGGAGCAATCAGCAAAGATGGCCTTGGTCCCCTTGTGCGTCTGGAAGGGCCCTTCACTGCGTCACGGTACTGCGACGTCATCACTAGACACCTCGTTCCGTATGCGCTGGACGGTCCCTTCAGCGACGGCTGCTATTTTTTTCAACACGACCGCAGCCCGATCCATAAAGCACGTATCGTCCAGTCATTGCTAGAAGAACATGCTGTTTGCCAGCTTGAGTGGCCTCCATGTGGCGCCGACTTGAATCCCATAGAAAATGTCTGGGGCATGTTGAAGAAACGGCTGTCCACACGAGCCAACCGCGGCCGCACGGCCGATACGCTGTGGCAAGCGATCGCACAAGAATGGGAAAGCCTGCTCGGTCGACCGGAGATTACTGAATCATTGTACGAGTCGATGCCCACACGCATCAATAAGGTGCTAGAAAACGGCGGACATTTCACTTCCTACTAGATCATTGAGAGACCTATGTTTCATGACACTTCTGTAAATGTCTTGTGAATAAATTCATGCCCTTCAGACACGAATTATGATGCACTGTCTGCAAATGCGTCAAATGCGCATGGCATCATTTCAAGACGCTCACTATTACATTCCAAGAAAGAAGACGAAGCAATGTGCTGTTTTGTGCGAGTTTCAGTAAAAAAATTAATTAGCGTATAACTCATTATCTAATTATTCTGAAATCCGTCAGCTTCAATGCTTGCATAAAAAGAATCAACTATTAGGCCCGAAACGCATGCACACTTGCTTTTTCGGTTGTATTCGTGTCGACCGGAGAAAAAAAAATACTCTTGACGTTGGTCTTGGAACGCGGCACGTCGAACGATTGTCTAACATGGTAGTGTCTCCAGCAAAGTGATCATCTGCAGCAATACGCAGGACAATGAAGTTAACTGACCGCTAGTTGTCCCATCAGGAAGCGGACACGAATGTGCACACTGAGTTTTAGGTCATTTGAAGAAACACGTGGCGTGGGACGCGCCTCCGAAGTTCGAGTCCCCAAACGAGGACGCCGTGTCGCAAAGGGTTATAAAAAGAGTCATGGCACCCGATTATTTCTTATTTTTCTAAATGTAACCACTATAGCAGCGTGGTGGTTCGGGCTTTGCGCAGCAAAACCTGGGCGCAGGCGATCAAATCCCGGCCGCTACTGTCACTTAGCGATGGGGGAGGAACGGGAAAATTCTGCCTACTGACTAAGCATCTGTGTCCCATGGCTGCCTCACCGCTCACTCACGCACTCACGAAAAAAAAACAGCGTGGCTACGCGAAAATAGAACTGATAACAGCCGAAGAATACGCTGTCTGATTACTTGTACTGATATTCTGCTCTCAAAATATAAGCAAGTAGCCCTGGCTAACAAAGAGCGCGTCACGTTGAAAGAGATAGGTAGAAAATATTTGCGCACAGTGCGAAAATAGACAGGCCATAGATTTAAGGAGGGATGCGTCTTCAACGTAGCGCTGCTGTCGATCGCTGGTGACGTAGCGGAAGTGTCGCGAAGAGGCTCTTGGCCACGCGCTCGCGTGGTCCGCAAACTTTTGTGGTTGACTGTACGTCTTTCCGAACCGTCGGCTCTGGCAGCGTCACTGACCAACGTATACAGTACAACTAAGGCCGCGGCGCGCACGCGCCTTTGCACGCTAAACGAACTTTCAATATAAGATCACGTCACCCCCGTGACGGCAAAGAACGGTATATTGGCAAGGCATCATTCTGTGAAGAGCTTGCCCAGAACTGGCGCAAATGGCTGTCGATCGATGTTTTACAGTGAATGTGTGCGTATCTATACGATTGTGAACTGCGCGCAGTTCACGAGCAGAATACCTTTCTTAACGCGAGCGATTGTACAGTTTTGTGATGTATACTTCGTACACGAAACATATGCCAAGCAAGGAGCTTCCACAAAGTATACCTACTGTTTTTCGTTGCGTGCGGTTCAGTTTGATTACGAACGCAAAATCGTATGTCGGTACTCAACTGGGGATCGCGATTGTCCTGCAGGCATGTGCGCCAAATGCTGCGCGAACAGACTTCCATTGCACGCCTTTCATTCTGAAGCTAGTTAACAAAATTTTCATCAGTACAGCATTTAACAATTTACCAGTTAACAAATTTTTGTTAGTATAGTCATTGGATACGGTTCTCATTTCGTTGCTGTGGGCGTGCACCGAGCAGAACGCTCGATGTTCCTGCGGACATTAGTGTGTTTAGGTCTAGTTTTCAGTTGCAGCATCCATACTACAGCATAAATTGAGTATTGGTAGACATGGCGCACACCCATGCAATGCAGTTGTCACGAAATGTGTGAACTGCAAGTTTAACATATCACACACAGCCAGCAGGTGAAAATGTGCTCTAGCCCCCAAACCACATATCTGAGCCTGAACCATATGCCAAATGCCACATACAGTGAAAAATGCTGTAACACACGACTTATTTTTTCCACAATAAAACTTTTATATATGCACGCAGCCCACAATTCTCTTCTGGTAAATGTTAAATGTGTTCAGTGCTTAAGCAATTGCTGCGACAAAATCTTTTTGCCAGAAGTTGTAGCAGTGTTGCATGCCAGAAATTGTATAAGAATCACCAGTAAGCTGAACAAGATTTCAGCATTTTAGTGTTTTGCATTCAAATCAATTGAAGTCAGTGTACGCTCGCATCTCATTTACCCTGTCTACTCATCAATTTCATGCTGCCCGACACCATGGCATTGTACGAACTTGCCTGATCGGTTTGCCCGCAAAATTTCAGCGATTCAAGATTCCTAAGTAAATTTAACATAGATGTTACAAGTGCTGTTTCAATGCCAATCAGTGCTTGATGTAGCGATAGCTTTGCCCTACAGTGCGTCGAGAAGGCTTTGTGGGAAAATGATATGTGGTTGAAGAACAGGTGTCACGTTTCAATTCAGGAGCAGATGTAAACAGGATTGCTATAAGGCGGGCATGCCTAAAACGCTGGATGGCTTCAGCTCTATAGCTGCAGTATGTTCAGTATATTGCACGAGTTTTCCTTTTCGCTTCATGCTATTCGTTTTATCAAGTAGTGTTGAAAGAGCAATATTTTCTAATCGTATTGGACAGAAATATTTGAGAAAAAACATGTTAGAGTATCAAATAGTCCCAATTTATTTTTTTAAAAATAGAAACGTTCCATGGAGTCTGGCAGAAACAAATGGCTTGTTCACATGATTTTACACATGTAGTGCCATTAGAGTCGCGAAAAAAGGAGCAGGACATGCTAGATGCATATATACATATTAGTGTGTAGTTATCATTGAGAGCTAAGTGCAATATAAAGGCGCATGTATTATTTTGAAGGAATCCAAACATGGAGAGATTTTCCAAATAATGAATTGCTGTCTAAATCGAGACAGTGAAATTATAGGCAGCCTAAAACAAGACATTCTTACTCTGTATGTTCATTCAGGAACTAGCGTCTGTACAACTGTGGTTCTGTTAAATTAGGATCATTCCAGCTAATTTGCATTAGGCCTCACTTTGCATCAGTCTTTCTCCCTGTAAACTGCAAAAACGTTTGTTGTCTCTTACAGTCTTTGAACAAAAGTAATATTTCACAACTTCAAGTAGTGCATTTTTGAATCTAATAGCAAAGATTATTCGATTCATATTTGGAATTTCAAATATTCAGACACCTCTACCTTTAACTTGCACGTAATTTGCTGCAAGATGCTCTCAGAAGCACTCGAGACTAACACAGTATAGCAATTAAAGCCTTTTTCAGAATTGAAATGCATTACAAGTGCACCAGCTGTGGGATGAAGACATTAGCTATAAAATTCTTGTAGTTTTTTGTCCTCATATATGTCGCACCTGAAACACTTGCCTACTGGCATTGACCACGCATTTTGGATTTTAAGCTTGTTCAACTGCCCCTATTTTTGTTTAGATTCAGCTTTGATTTTTGTGATCAAGCTGCTTCTATTTCTTCAGGGGAAATACCAGTCCTTCTCCTTCTTTTTCGTCTCCTTTCTTACACGGTCTTTGAAGGATGCTTCACCAATGGATATATCCATTCTTTTAAAGTACTTGCTGGAAGTTTAGCATGTTCATCCTTGTGTACATCCCCTTCTGCTAACACAGATTGAAGTCATTCGTGATGAACCAGCTTGTCAAATATTTTACTTGAACTATCTCAGAGGAAGTACACTATACTCTCATAATGTATGTTTGTATCTATATTCACTCTAATCATCATCATCAGCCTATTTCGATGTCCACTGCAGGAAGAAGGCCTCTCCCTGTGATCTCCAATTACCCTTCTTGAGTTAGCCAATTCCAACTTGCAAGTTGGAACCAGCTGAAATGAAATATTCAATCTATCGGGGGGTCTAACTACCCCATAGGCTTGCAGAAAGCTATAAAAGAAAATATCAAGCGCAGACTTGGCATGTTGGCACGTGACAGGGTTCTGCTCGCGTAAGCAATGACTTGCTCGGCACTGTCTTGCAACTGAACATGCAGCCTAGGCCCACGTTAATTGATGTAGGAGCATCCTCATTGAACTGAGCAAGTACATGCGGGGTTTGTAGGTGCCGCTGTAACTTGTTGAATGCTGCTTCCTGCTCCTCTCCCCACATAAACGTGACGTCTTCTCTTATGAGGCTGGCAAGTGGAGAGGCAATACGAGCAAAACCCTTGGTACAACTCCGGTAATAAGCGCAGGGGTGCAGGAAGCGTCGCACGGACTGCTAGTCCTTGCAAACTTCGCGACGGCAGCAATTTTGTCGGGGTCCAGTCTAACACCGTCATGACTGACCACATGACTCAACAACTGAAGTTCTTCGAAGCCAAAGTGCCATTTCTCTAGTATCAAAGTGAGTCCGGCAAACCGTATGGTTTGAAGAACGGAGAGGAGCCGTTTAAGATGTTCCTCAAATGTGGCCGAAAACCCAATGACATCGTCCAAGTATACCAAGCAAGTCTCCCATTTGAGGCCAAACAGGACAGCATACATTAGTCTCTGAAACATCACCAGGGCAGAGCACAAACCGAAGGGGACAACCTCGAATTCGTACAGCCCATATAGCGTATTCATGTTCAAAATAAAAGCAGCGCGAGAGACGGGCACAAACGAAGAAAGACACAGGGCTGTGTTGTGCCTTTTTTTCATTTGTCTGTCTCTCACACTTATTTTAAAAAAAGACAATGTGTTAAGAAAATTCTTATTTTATTGGTAAACAAAAATTATACACAAATATACATTAACAAAGCATGGGCTAAACAACTGCCTATAGGTGACACGATACATTGCCAGAATATAGAGGTGATAAAGCAGTTTTCTTAAAAATACGTCTAAAGTTATGCGTCAAAAGCGAGTGACACATACCCTATTTAAAGTCTACGTCAGTCAGACCAAGCACTATGCAAACACCGTAGATAATACAATTAAAATATACAGACTAGCACTCAATGGTACAGTGTCATGAATAGGAGTGCAAGAGTATTTGCATAACTGTGCAATATTTTACAGAAAGTCCACAGTGTACTGGCCTGACTGTTAAGCCTACAAAAATGCACCCATGTGTCCGTAAATGTCACTTGACCTTTGTCAGATAATATGCCAGCAGTGATAACATTGTTTCATTTTCTCACCATTATTGTCTGTAAGTAAGCATTTCTTACATCAAAACCACAAGTATTACTCATGGTTCTCAAGTGCCTGAACCTATAAACATGCATGCGTCAATGTACAAAAGTTGCTGCTGTGCATGTTGAGGGGCATTCATTTTGTCAGGCACTGTACATTTTGTCATACTGTAGGTACACTTCAGATTACCATACCGAGACACCAGTCCCAACGCTTCTCGCAGCAGCCACCTCCACCTGCCCTTCAATTGTACCTGCAAATAAGCTTGTGAAACAGTGTGAATCAGCTTCAACCGATTAACAGACGCTGGCTTCCGTCATCCTGTGCCAGTACCATCAGAGCACCACTGGACAACATGGTTTTTAACCTCAGCCCTTGCTGGACCCTTGCCCTTAACATACACCTGCCTGTTGCACCTCGGCACCTATTCCGAGATCTCTCACACTGGGTCTGCAGATGTAGATTCAACATGATGCTGTCAGGGGGCAGGACTGCATGCTTCATGTACGGCAGCAGGCTTAATCAGCCCCAGCTATGTCCTCCTGCAGGCCCTGTCTACCACCTGTGTGCACTTCTTGAATCAATTCCACACACTGCCCATCTCTAGCACCACTCTCAGCCACAACTTCAAAAGAAATGTTTGTACCGTTCACCCCAACATGGACTCAACCAGGACAGCCTGACACTATAAACTGCAGCCACGTGTACATAATTTCTTCTCATGCATATTCTGTGTATATTATTGAATCGTACTGCGTGCTAGGGCAAGAGCCTTAGCAGCAATGCGACAGTCAGCTACAGCATAGCCGAGGAAGAAGAATGCTGCGAGCAAATTTGGATATGAATAAAATGCAAGCACGACCGGCCTGAACAGCCATTGCCAAATGCTCTCAGCTCCAAGGCTGGTTGGCTTCATCAAACCGTGGCTGCGGCATCTCCTTCCACTCGACCGCCTTCACTTACTGTTCTACAACTCTCTCTTGATTAGCAACCTACGGACATTCTTCTACACATCGTAAGAGAAGGGAATGGCTGTACTCGTTGTATGCATCATAGTCGAGCCCATATAACTAGTAATGGCCTTCGTGGTATTCCCTGACCAACTTTCTCATCTGCCATGGTCCCATTGGTTGCATCTGGTGCCCTAAAACCTGAGACCTACTTGCCATCCTGGACAGCTCACAATGAAATGCAATGCACACTCGATGAAATTGCTACCGACAAGCCATTAGTGACCTTATGGAGATGAGTATACGCTCACCCGCCTTGAACCCATCTGAATTACAGTAGAGGCAGGCAGCTCCTACACCTTGCTGCACCTGCCCCACGAGTGCTGCTACATGAGCTACATTTCCCCCCCTGATGAAGTCCTCCTATAGAAATGTCTACTTCAACAACTTTCCTTAGCCCGACCACTCTTACAAGTTTCTAAGTGATTTCAGTTTGAGACACAGAGCTGGACACAAACAAAAAGCAACAAAGGCATGATGAGGGGTCTGCACCCCCTGTTACAGAGTAAGCACGATGTACATACCTAAATAATGCATTGCATGAAAACAGCTTTTATATAGGTGCAAAAAAGAAATACAACTTACACATAGACCTATCGGTGAATACACGAAATGAACAATTACATAGTGATAGATTCTTGTTTTATAAAGGCATGAGTAAACTAGGAATATATTATACAAAAATCATCAATTGTAAACTAAACAGTTCTGCGTAAATGCTCAGGACACACCATGTGATACTGTATAGAAACAAAGTAGCGAAACAGTAGTGCAAAGTACTGTGGAAAATCTATGCAGTGCAACAGTTTGTACAAAGCATACGACAGACACAGTTCGCTTACGACAACTTTCACATGTCATTACTGACGCTCAATAACAGTAAAAAATATGTAATACTATAGACACTTTGCAAACAATGTTGGCTGACATGACTACTGATAACTTTTGAAGCATGTTGATGACCATGTGCAAACAGTAATAAATAAACATACTACATCGGTGATCGAGAAGGGGGGAAACAAAGCATTCAAATCTGAGAAAATGAGTTATACCCTCACTTTACTTTAGCTTGTGGCCACACCAACAGACCCCAAATCGAAGCTATCAATCAGGTCGAAAAACTAAATGTTATGACCACAGCCCATGCATGCAACAAAGCAGCTCCCTTCTCAGCAGCAGTCTACGAGGCTTGGCACACAACCATCGCAAGTGGATTTCTACAAGAACACCGATGTGCCGCTACTAAAAGTAGGACCTGCCTGCCTCTCAAGGTGCCAACATCAATAGCAGACTGGGCACAGTTTTCAAGCAATCCAAGGCTGTCTAGTGAAATAGAAAAGATTGCCTGCAACTAGGAAAGAAGCTACGCTTTGGCTGCGCCAAAGAACTGCCCACCTAAGCAATGCATTTACTGCTAGCCAATAGCCATGACAGCTGGCATGCTCGCCACTACTGTTCAAATTAAACCAACTGTAATTCAACCCCAACAACAGAAAATGGAACCCCCCACAGATTAGTGGCAAATATGTGCAGCATCAGACGATAACACTCCTAACAAAAGCTAATAACACTTTTGTAGCTTTTAGTCGGTGGTCCTGTCCCCAATTTATGTTGTAATTGGGAAAAAATAAAGGCAATTTTCAATTTTGGCGATGCTAACCTTTTCGCCACGTCCAAAAAGAATATGCTTCAAAGGTACGTTAAAGAGATGATAGCAACGAACACAACCAGCAAGAGCATTATTGTTCCCTCGCTGTCGCATGAACATTCACTAATCGTTAACGCATGTAAGCCAGCGATACATGCAAGCCACAAGTGGAACAACACTAAAATCTACTGGCGCTCATGTGCAGTGAGAACACAGCATTATAAAAAAACTTGGGGAGTTTGAAAGAAATCAAGGAACCAATTAGAAAAAATAAAGGATGACCGTGCAATGTTGTTACAAGTGGCAGTCATACTTGTTTGCAATAGGAATTTTTTGTCACAGCTGTCCATGACTGAGCCTGAGTGCCGAGAGACTGAGACTGTGCCGTATTGCCCATTGCCTTGAAGCAAAATGGCCCATTCATAAGGCGAGTGATTTTGTTTATGCATGCATGAAAGGCATAGCTGCAACCTTCGCAGTGCACGATGGTCGGATGTTTTTATGAATGTCAAAGCTACGGTATCACCTAGTCACACAGAAGTTTCCGACTGTTAATGCAATGAGAGGAGCAAGGCATTGTTGGTTTATTCTGCAAGAATGAAACAAGCCCACAAGCACAAGTGCGCTGTTTGTAGCTGGGTGCCAGACATTTTAGCTTTAGCTTAGTATAACATTGATGCAGGAGGCCGCACTTATAGGAGCGAGAGCCATTCAGCAGCCGATGACAATGTACTAAGCTATGCATGTACTTTATTTCATTGTGATAAAAATAAACGAAGTTTTCATCGTTTGCTTGGGACAGCAACCCCCTTTCGCTTGGTAAGGATAAGAAAATAGAGTAAGTATAAATGCTCACAATAGGTGATGCTTAAACAGAAAAACAATAATGACAGTCTTTCAAAAAGTTCTAATTCAAACAGTCTGTGGATGTCTGGTGTACACAAGATTTAGATGCACAATGTACTATGCAAGTAAAAAATTCGAGCTGCTGTCACAGCTTTAAGTAAGACTGCAGCTATGTCCCTCATGCCCACATAATGAGAAGCATTTGTCTTATGAACTGGCCAGTCTGCTTCTTTAAGGCAAGGGCCACACTGCATATAATACAGGATGCTACTATTTCGTGACATTCGCCGTATTCTCTGCCGAGACAAAAATATTTGCTGTTACAAAGAACTGCAGTGCAACAATCATTTGTAGCAACACTGGCACTGTCACGCCAGCTATGTTGAGCTGATATGCAGCTCAAGGTCCTTACACAGCAGGTCGGATATAAGAACGATTAAGACACGGTCGGAATGCATAAACTGATGAATACTGCCTGTAAAGGCGCGCTAGGCATTGTTACAAGATCAGGCCAACTGACTAACACGCACAGCTCGAGAAGCAGTGGCAACCATTTCAATAAACTGCAAATGGGTGTGTTGGTGCATGAGAGTAGAAGGGCAAGAATGCCTCCTCCAGAAATTTTCGGACACAGGCAGATTGCTCCGTTTTGTCCCCATGCAAATAAGCAAGCCAGCAACAGGTCACAATGAATGATTGACCACAGAAAGCTAAGCAAAGTTGGTAGAAACTCAAGTTATGAAAATGCAGATGTGTATAACATGAACACAACAAGAACGAGAACACAAATGCTGAATGTCGAATGAAAGGTGCACAATGGCCACAGCACAAGGCTACATGCACGACAAATAGCGTTGCCATATTTTACCGTAATGAGTTGCTTAAAAAGCCTCTCATAACTAGGTGTTTACTTTTAGAACTATGTTACGTTATGAGCAAAAAAGTGTCCTTGCTGCCGAGGCTGCACTGAAGTTTAACGATAGCCTCCTATATACTTTCATACCTGCCCAATGGTGTGAGAAGCGCAGTAGACAGGCAGTCGCACCTTGTTTTGGTGCTCACCACCACTCACCAAACCGAGCTCAGAGTACAGCAGACGATGGTATAGCGCGACACCCGATAGCCTTTTTTTCTGCGCAGCTTCACTTTACTGAATCTACACACCAGTAACACCTATACTGGCAAAAAGAACAGATTGCCATAAATTGCATCTGCTGAAAAAAAAACGTGCATGAAAACAAACGCAAGAGATTGTTCTCATTTATCATAACATGCTTCTTTGCATTTTTGTTTCACAATGAAGTTGTATTGCAAGCTAGCCTAGCAAAAAGTCAATATGAAGTGTGACACAAACAAAAATATTGCAGCCATTCGCATCTACAGCTTCTAGATCATTCATGACAGCAGCTTCTGTGCAGACATTCTGATAATGTCGCTCTAATCTACTACCTTCAGGGCAAAGTTAGCAGAGAGCACAAGTACTTAGTCAAGGTTGTCTCGAACAACTTCTCGTGATCACTGGGGCCTGAATACTTAGACGATGCTTCCATTACACAATGAAACGCAACCACATTTATCTTGTGACTTCTTGACGATGCATAAAAAAAGAAAGCTGACAGATAGTTCTTCTTGCAGGTGGAACATGACTAGGGCTCTCAGTCAATGCAATTCACTCTATAAAAGTAAGCCACTGAACTTATACAGCGAAGGAAGGGTCTGTTGAGTTTAAAACACCGAATTTGCTAGGACAGGCTGATGTGTCGTTTTACTGTGAATTGCCCCTGGTCTACTTCACAGACAGCAGTCGCTGCTTTACTATCATTGTATCCTTTATGCCAAGCCACTGCTTCAGCAAGGCAAACACGTTTTGCCATATTTTAAGACTTCCAGATGTGCACACGCTACCACAACGGCTTTTTCGTACGCTGGCCACTGATCACAGGCAATTTGACAGAGTGCTGCAAGCCTGGAATGAAATGCGAGGAGACACAAAAATTATACGAGAGGCCTGTAACCTATGCACAACGGAGTCCCCACTGCTCTCTTAGTTCCAATGTTACCAGTGTTCATGCACATCAAGAGTTCACATGATTAACCACTGCTTGCACGAATACTTTCAACTATACACATTTTGCAAACTCTCCATTTCACCACAAAGGAGTCCTCTAGAAGATCAGCAGTCAGTCACTCTAGGCCTTGTATGTGGCAGTACATCTATGGGTGGAATCAAAACTTTTCTACCGAGTTCCCAACATCACAGATGTGGGATGAACGGCCTACAGGGAAGAATACACACTGTGCCTGCAAGTCATCACTGGTCTACAGGTAGTGATTTTCTGAGGCTGGCGGGTGGTGGCACTGCATAATTTGAGGCACATCAAAAGCAGAAGCTCCAATGAGGATGTGCTGACAATTAAAATACATGGATATTGCGTCCGCATAAATTCCCAAGACACACATTGTATTTGCTATCCTTCATGCTGACATAACACGACGAAGTTTTTCGCGGAACTAAACAGTCTGCAGCATGTATTACTACTGTACCAACCTGTGCTCGGAAGTACTGTGAAACTTCAGGCACTCTCCCAAATTTTGAAATAGTGCCCGCAGCATTTCTGACATCCCTGAAAATGGCTGTGGCACACCATGAACACAGGTCTGAAAGCATGCTTTGTACTGAACTTCCACCTTTGCTTTCGCAGATGCTATGCGAGCAGACAGTCACCGTTCTTTCCAAATTATGATACATCTCTCGCATAATGCACCTCTCAGCTACCTGCATCGGCACAAACTTTGCCACAGAAATAAGACGCAATACAAAGCCATTGCCATCTACAAAGGGAAATGTCGATGTTGCCCAAAGTGGACCAAACATGCGTGTTGACTTCGAAAAGTGTAGAAGTTGGTGAACATTAAATTTCATTGAGGATCCCATACAAAAATGGTTCCTTACTTTCTTTAGAACTCTTACCAACTTTCTATCAACTTTAGTAACACTCTATGTACTTTTACTTTCTATTAACACATGTTACAAGAAAGTTGGTAGGATCTGTCTTTACTTCGGTTTGAAGAAAGTTTGTTTAAAGAATGTTTAAAGAAAATTGTTAGGCTCTGTTTTAACTTTCGTTTGTAGGAAGTTTGTTCAAAGAAAGTTTACAACAAGTTGGTAGGCTCTGTTTTTACTTCGGTTGAAAGAAAGTTTCTTTAAAGAAAGTTTTAAAAAGGTTGGTAGGCTGTGTTTTAACTTTTGTTTGTACGAAGTTTGTTCAAATAAAGTTTAAAAAAGTTAGTAGGCTCTATTTTTATTTTAGTTTGAAGAAAGCTTGTTTAAAGCAACATTAAAGAAAGTTGATAGGCTCCGTTCTTGTTTTCACTTGAAGCAAGTTCGTTTGAAGAAAGTTTAAAGGAAGTTTAAGGAAAGTTGGTAGGCTCTGCCTTTACTTTTGTGTAAAGAAAATTATAACTGTATTTGTTTCATTCATTTGCTCATTTAACACCGCAATAAAGAAGCATAACATGCAATATCGGTAATACAATAATTAGTACGAATAAACTAAGTGTCATACTGACAATTGCTTCTGCAGTTTAAGAGAAAGCGAGGAGACAGAATAATTTTTGTTATTATGTGTGCATATATAATTAGTAGAAGCTAAGGTAAAATATCTTAGCCTGTCCCAGTGAAATTGTATATAACGCTTTCCTACTTCAAAAAAAAGGTTGTTCTACACTGACTGGTACTCGAACCCGGGACTTCTGCGTGTGAGGCAGAGACGGTACCACTACTCCCATATTACAGTAGCACTAGCAGGAACTATACAATGCCTAGACTTTCTGACATGTCGTAAGGCCATTTATTTGTTTTCACGACGCTTACCTTTTTTCGGAATTCGGCTTCTTAAGAAACCTTTCCTTTACGATTTTATGCAGACTATACGCAAAACTCTCGCAAATGCAGTATCTGCGGTCACTGTTAAAAGAGCCTTTCTTTTCAAAACTGCGGGTGATTGTGATGATATTGTCATGTAGTAGTGACGCTGAAGTCAACAGTCGTAAAACTGTGTATGACGAAACTAATTCTTTATTGGGCGAACCTGTGCCCACAAAAGCAAGCTATACACTCGAAGCACAACGAAAGCGGCGAACACAGTCGGCGGTCGTCGAAATGTCAGCGGCGAAGCGCGTCGGCTTTTATACCTGAGTCATCGAAGGTTCCATATTAATATCCCTGATGCCCGCGGGTCTTCCAGAAAGTTCTAGACAATTCGCGTCGGTTATACAATCAGATAACATAAGCGTCGGTGAAAACAGGCAACGGAAAGAAGCATCGATAACGTTCTAGAAGCTTCCGATGCAGGCGCATCCTGCGCCGAGCGATAACGTTTAACACTTGTTAGCCGGTGGAAAGCGGCCACCGGTGAAAGATAACATGTATACGTGTCAATATATTGGCGGGATTCCGTAAATGCTTGCTAAGGCACACAAGTGAATAATTTACGATTGTCAGTTTACTGAGTAGTCAGTTGTGTACCTGGCATGGCCGTATCTGTTTGTTTACACGTGCGTGCAAGCAGTACGCCTGTTGCACTTCAGCCGAAGCTTCAGCTGCTGTAGCGCGCCAGCCATCACCACGTTTTGTTACCTTTATTCCTGACGCTAAGAGGAAATATGGTCTCACCAATTCAAGATGAGGGCACATATTCTCGAAAACATTACACTTGGCGCCATAATTAACGTGAATGTGGGCGGTGATCACGGATATGTGCTCGGTAAGTGTCACATTAGCCCGTAGACCGTCCGTCATTTCAAGTAGACGGAGCCGCACGGGCGGCGCGTGGATTGGCTCATGCTTCAGCTACGACTTCCCTTGAGTGACAATTGCGAATCTCGAAGGCTATGCTCCTGAAGCGATGCGAATCAAGGAGGCAGGTTCCTTTTCGTGAACCGCAGTGTGGCGCTGCTCCAGTGTTTTGTTCAGTAAATCCAATCCAATCCAAGTTGCTGTAGTTTATGGACCACGTTGGCTGTGCGCGAGTGCTTGTTGCAGTGAGGCGGTAGTTGAATTTTATATTAGAAGTGCCTAGGCAAAATGTGCTTCTTATCGTGTGCATTAACCATCGCACAACCTCTGGACTCGTGAAACACCGTGTGTTCGCCGTGTGTTTCGAGCGATACGCCAGTGTCAACAGTGTCTTACAGCGCCCGTCCGAGCTGCTTTTGTTCCCGCCTGCCTGCGCTCTCTCGTGAAAAGCCTGGTACTGGGGCTTCATCACAGTGTATGGAAGAATTTGTTGTAGGTTGTGCGTTCGTGGTGCTGTAGTTCATCGGCAGCTCTACAGTGTTTGCGCCCGAAAGAGAGTTGGTGCCACGGTACCTGTGGGACGAAGGAGTGTTTGCTGACTACGTCTTGAAAGGTAAGCAAGTTTGGCGCTTGTGCGCGTTGTTGTAGCTTATGGTTCATGTAATGAGCTTTGTGTAACTAGAGCAGAGCGCATTCTGAGCGTAAGTTGTCCATGTTTCTATGAACATTTAGTAAGCAATTTTACGAAAGCTTCTGTTGATGTTATCGCGTACTTGCATTTTCCTGTGAAGTATGCTACCCCGGGGGTCTGATTGCTCTGACTGAATGGGAACACAATTATGGAAACACTGAAAGGTACTGTTTGTTGGGTAGTTTCCCGGCAGAAAATTATTCCTTATATAAGCATTTCCGCGAGTACACTGCAGGTGTGTACACGTCGGTGTGTCATGGGCTTCACGCGTTGGCACAGTATAGCTATGTTTGACGCTTGCGTAATATTAGCTTGTATGAAGACTTTTTTGTGTATACAGTTCACTTTGAAGGCCCGCGTCGCGAGAACCTGTCTGTATTCTATATTGAACTATAGAACCTGTCGTGTTCTATATTGCGAGGCAGATATACGCCGATATTGCAATGACGAGGTTTCTTTTTAATCGAGACCTCTCAATCAGACGCTGAATTTTACTATACATATTCATCTAAAGAACAGTATGCCAGCTCTTCCAGTCATAGGTAATGACTGTGCCTTGCAGTAATAAAGTAAGGGCTGCGATTTCGTGGCGATACTTTGCGCTGTATCCTACGTCATTCTTACCACCCACTGTGAACGGCAGGCTATTCCAGTTCATAACACGGGTGGCGCGTCGGTCAAACCTCTGACGAAGAGCGAGAAGGAATACCATCGCTATACAAACACGGCCTAGGGTTCAAAAGACTTTTCATGTGCTCAATATTTTTTTTCACATCCAATGCTCTTTTTGCTTTATTAAATATTTGAGTTTCGGTGATTTTCCTGGTAGTCTTATGTTTGCTGCATTCCAACATTGAATCGCACTTGTTACAACATAACCGTGTAACCTCCTGAGATATAATGGAGAGATTCGTACGAGACGCACATTAATGTAGCTGCTAGTGTGAGGCTCCTTGCAATTCAGTATTAGACTGATATGATGGGTTTCCAGATTCACATTGCAATAAATTATTCATTGCAGTTGAAGGCTATGCGGATTCTGGAGGCATCCCACAGGAACCTGCAGCACTGCTGCAAGCTGGAAAGCACCACTATAAAGCACCTGATCTGCGTGCTTTTACATAGGTGCGTACAAAACTGTCATTGCCTTGTGTGCTGTAGGATATGTTTCTGTAATATGCAATCATTTTACTGTGTGTGCCATTTTCATGATTTCTAGTGGCAAATCACTTGCATTTCACTTTTGGTCATCTGGAGGGCCCTCAGTTTAATGAACTTACCTTTAACTAGCCTCCTCTGAGCTAAATATAACTCTGACTTGAGTAACTGCATGATATACTCTGTACACACTGTATATTAATCTAGTCACATTGCCTTTTTAAGATAATCATTGAGAAGCATGAGGTCTCAAGATGTTTATCTTTTTGTCAATTTTATTATGCAGTATTGTGAAGCTCACTTCTCACACTATTGCCTGTGCGCCTATATTGTTCCCTCTAATCGGTCACACTTATGTATTGTGTACCGTACATCTCTTAAAATTATCATACAAAAAGCAAGATTTTCTTTATTAGGTAGCTGCTGAATCCCTAGCCACTGTATGAGCAGGTAATTCTTCAAGCATATAACAAACCAATAACCTTTTCATGTGACAAGTTCAATATGCACCCAAAGTGCAGGTTGGCTTCAAGCAGGAAGCTGGTCGCCTTTGTATTTTACAGAAATTTGAGGTGGTAACGCAAACTGCTAAGTCACAACAATCCGCACAGTGCAGTATAGTTGCAAGCTACCACGACAGTGTAGCTGAACGCTGAGTGTTCATCGTTACATTGGCACTTTTTTTTCTGTGGGCAGTAGTTGCAAGCCACGACAGTGCAGCTGAACGCTGAGCGTTCGCCTTTACATTGGCTTTTTTTCAGCGTGTCTCTGCCCTTCTACAGTTGACATTGGATAAAGCTTGTTCTTTGCTGTCACTTATCTGAAATGCAAACAATCCTTTATACTTTTTCTTTCATATTACTTGTCAGCTGCCTAATACACAAGCTTCCGGTGACATGGTAACAGTGCTGACTACTGCCCAGAACATGTGTGCATCTGTGGTTTGTGGTACCACATGCTCACTACCTCGGATTTACTGAGATGTCACAAGAAAGATTGCTTCATGCTCAAGCTGCCCTGCACTTGGTGGAAATATTGAAATAGTCACTTTTTAATATAATAATATACCAAATTGAGTTTTCAAACTGTGAATAATGCACACTAGAGGGTCTATAAAAATGTTTTCTACCTCCTAAAGACATGACATATCTCGCGGAAGCCGTTCTAAAAACTTTGAGTATCTTTACTGCAACTGATTTACAGCTACTTTACACAAGTGTATGATTCCTACATGTAACACATGCATATTATGTGCAGCAGTTCTGCTTCAGCAATGCTTCAGTCAATTTTTGGGTGGCGTTCCAATACCCACCAGGACGTCGTCCAAAAACAAGCTTTGCACCCCAGAGGTGTGAATGCCGTTCTAAGTATGTTTGGCAAGGCAGTCAGTTGAAATCTTCGTTTTGATTGTGGGTCATTTGAAGTCAAATTCTTGTGGATGACTGCATCATGCTATCTCGTCCAGATACAATTCATAAGGCTAACTATTATTGCATTTTTCCTCCTGTAGGCTTGCAGCAAGAGGGATATCAAGAACACGGGAGATGTCAAGACCACATTATAGTCACTGCTTGCTTGTGGTTTCTGAGGGCATGTATGAAAGGGTTGGAAAATAAACATCAGTGTTTGAAAAGATTGGTGTGTTTCGCTAACAGCTACATACTTTTATATCTACAAGGTTGCATCAGAACAGTACCAGACAATTTCTAAAAATGCTGGAAAAAGTGGATAAATGTCACCAGGATGTTTCTAGGGCGAGCAACAGAAAGTTGGAAACAAGTTACAAGAATGTTTCTAGAGCAAGCAACAGAAAGTTAGAAAAAAGTTGCAAGGATGTTTCTAGGGCGAACAGCAAAAAGTAGCAAAAAGTAGCAAAAAAGTTACTAGGATGTTTCTAGGTCAAGCAACAGAAAGTTGGAAAAAAGTTGCAAGGATGTTTCTAAGGCAAGCAACAGAAAGTTGGAAAAAAGTTACAAGAATGTTTCTAGAGCAAGCAACGGAAAGCTAGAAAACAGTTACAAGGATGTTTCTACGGCAAACAGCAAAAAGTAGGAAAAAAGTTACTAGGATGTTTCTATGAATGCTTGAAGGATGTTCATTCATCGTTTAAGGAAAGTTTGTACATAAAATTTTAATTGAATATCGGTGGCCAATAGTCAACAGGATGTTGGTATGAAGTATTGAAGTTTATAAACGGTTTGAGAACTTTCAATAGACCGTTGGTAGGTTTTAGTAACATTTGTCTAAAAAAATTTAATTGAAAGTTGCTAAAATTTTTTGTAAGGGATTCTCCATAAAGTCTTGACATATGGGCAGAAAATTTGAGCAACAGCTATTCTACCTCATTAATGCCACTTGCCGTAACAACATCTTTAAGCAATAAAAAAACTGCTTTGGAAAGCAGAGAAAAATGAGCCAGGAAACTTTGTGCAAGCCCATCTGAAAGGCATGGAATACTGTAAAATAAAAGCCAATGCCGCCATTCAACAGCCTTCCAAAAAGAATGCTCTGAGAGTGGTCGCGGTGTTCGTACAAATGTTATTGGTGGCTTGATGCTGCACAATCTCCCATCCAGCATTTTCAGCTCTCTGCCAATGTAGTAGGCAGATCCTACAGATGAAAGCCACATATCAGTCTGCTGTTTTGTCACACCTTCTAATACACAATGCATATAGTCTGGGGGCAAGCCCCACACGAGGTCTAGACTTTTTAGCTTCATCAAAGGAGATGGCCCCTTAACGCCGGTGACTGTAGTTCTCTTATGCACAGCTTGAAGCATCGCCTTGAAAACACCTCCATGCGTTCTCTCTGGGGCTGGCGTCGCATGGAACAGGTACTTCAGTGTTCCTGTAAATTTAAGCACACAAATGCAAAGGCCATCTCCTAAACACATCACAATAAGCTACGAATTGCGTCATATGGCAGTATCAGTGTTCAGCGCGGGTGGCGATGTGGGCTAGTTGGTTGGTCATCAGGGAATAGTATTTGGATAGCGCATCAAAATACGAACAAGAGAAGAAACGAAGATGAAGACAAGCACTTGTCTTCACCTTCGTTTCTTCTCGTGTCTTGCTGCGCTATCCAAATACCATTTCAGTGTTCAGCTTTAGTAACAAACTTCACTCACATACACTAAGAAGTATTCCTGCATTAGTGTCTCAGCTATCGGCCTTTGTCGATAGGGCATAACAAAACCAGATAAAATATGGTGATTGCAGCTATTAAACATCTAAATCATGCCGAGCATACCACCTAAACAGATAATGCGATATGGTACCACTAGTACTGGTTGCAGCACAGAGCATTGCAGTAATGGTGAGTTTTGGCAGTAGAGTGGAAAAACGATTTAGAGTAAGCTCAAAGGCGCAAGTGGGAACTCATCACATAAATGTGCACGACTATCTCTGACATATATAGGACTGACAACAAAACAGAAAGCATAATAGAAAATTCAGACAGCACATTGCTGTACTGTTATCACCTTGCTGTCCTGACCTGGCCAGCCTCTTCATCATCTTCACAGCTGACATCCTGTGTGGCAACACTGGGAGGAGGAACAACACGTTCATCATCTTCACCCCTCCCGTCACCTTCGCATGTATTGCTGGCATCAGGCATTGGTGGTTCACTCATCCGAGCAACAAGCAGCCATATCTGGTAACACGCTCAGGTTACCATCCCGAGATGCATTTGCAGAAACACTGGCTGCCTGATGATCTGGAGATCTTCGCGCACAGGATGGCCGCTGCCTGCTTGTTTGGTGCAATAACCTGGAAAAAAATCCTTGCAGTTTTAATTAAGTGTGAATTACTTTTACTCTATAATGTGCAGATAAATTACAGTGGCAGTGATGTGTAATAAACAGAACTATCACAAATGGTAATAACACAAATAATATTATAATTCATATACAAAACATGAAAAAGGGGTCACGATGGAAGGCTGGCTCCTGACTGAGGCTTCCCTTGTCCAGCCATTATTAATCATTCATATCACAACATGTGTATATTACAACCTGCCTGCCATATAATCAATTGCAAGACTCAATTCAGGTTGGTCCATAAGGCACCTTAGAAGCAGAATTTTTTTAAGTGCACAATGCACCATACAGAGAATGAATGGTATGAGAACATGACACTCACAATAATCTGGATTAATTGTTGCACACAAGTTTACAGTGGGCCTCTTCGATTATCAGTCCCTGACAGTCCCGGACTGCTTGGGACTGCTGTGGCGCATTCGATTTTGCTCGGACAGCTTCCGAAGCTCCACCCACTAGTCCGAGTGTTGTCAGTAGCGCGTTCGTTTTTTCACGGACCGGAAGTTCCGGACTGCCCGCGGACTGTTGGAGCTGTCAGCAGATGTTTGCTCGGACAAGCGCAAGTAGCTAGCAGACGACGGCTGTCTTAAAAAGATGTGCGCGGTGTTTGACGCCATGTCGTGAAAGATTCCGTGTGCTTCTGCGTACTTTGCGCACTCCAGACGGCAACTACTGTGCATTGAGTTATCGCTTCTGTTACATCGGTGCTTTGTGTGCAATCATGCAAATTTTTTACGAGCCATCCAATTGCTGTAGCTTTAGTCTTCGTGTTTTTTTAAGAAAGAAGCACAGCGATCAGGCGCACATGCTTGCTTTTTTAATGCGTTTCACGAAATCTGTCATGCTCATTGCAGGTAAATTTTGCTTTTCAGGTAAGTGAAACTAGCGTACGTGCAAGGAATCATATACTGGATGTGGCTATTTCACGCCGGTAGCTGGGGTGGTATAAGATAAGAGCTTCGCAGACTGCTGTTGACATATATGTTGATTCCTTCTGCTACCATGTTCGAGCGTTTGATTTTTGACGGGCAGGATTAGTAGGCGGTGTACACGCGCTCTCTCACGCGTCGGGCCTTTAATTAGCAGACGGTCTCGCAAGCTTTGAGGATGTAGGCGGGTGCTTTCTGCATGAACAGCGACGTGGCATGACCATAATTTCGGAGTCTCTCCACAGCAATTTTAGGGCCAATAATTATATTTCACCACCACCACGATTTTCCTTACATCCGTGTGGGTATTCAACTTAAATTTCTCAGGCAATGAGCTGGATAGCGCGACGTAATAAACTGCGCATTGCGAAAAGGTTCTACGCGCTCAGGCTACGATTACACTGTGCTAGCTTCATGGTTGTGTCGGCGACGTGCGCCTCTGAGACTGCACCATTGCGGTGGCCACGCTAATAAAAAAGCTGGGTAGGGCGCTATCTACGAGTAGCAAAGAGCAGACGACGACAGCCAGGAGAGTGACTTCCGGTCACGGTGCTTCGACTGAAATCTCGGACAGTCCCCGACAGCTGGATCACGGGACTGTGACGCGCTCTTCTGTCAGGGCTAGTCAGACCGGAAGCCGCGGACGGTTTGCGGACAGTCCGGGATTGCATAATCGAAGAGGTCCAGTGACATGAGCAAAGGAGGAAACCACAACAACATTTTAGAAAACATACAGCCATTGGAAGCAACACAGTAATGCTGTTTTGTTGCACTATGTGCATTAGACAAGTAAACCTGCTTTCAAGTAATACAAAAGGCTGCTTACAAAACTCAATGTCGAGGATAGAGAAAGTTTTCCTAAGTTATCAAGCTCCCACTCTCGATTATATTCCATTACCCGTTTTAATTGAAGAAGTGCACAAGTACTTAAGTACTTAAGGTACTTAAGGGAAGGAGTCCAAAGGGTTGGCAGAGTCATGCAACCAGCAATTGACACACTGGGCTCTTGGGCCAATGCAGCAGTGGCATGTGAAAGAAATGTATTACATTTGTGGGAAACAATTACCTACATTTTCACATGCTCAGTTATTGCTTATGTTAATTTGTCTACAAAAGCTTTCAAAGTACGTTTTGGCCAATAATAAGTTAGCAACTCATTTGTACATTCTAGATTTGTAACCCAAATGGCACAGTAGCAATTCTTCTGTGGTCGGTCACCAAAGCCTTCTCACTGAGCCTTTGTTTACAGCATGACAAAAAGCGGCGCAATTCGCTGCGGCCCAACCACGTCGGGCTCAGTCCGCCGAAGTCGGTCCGTCATGTGAATCCAGCTCTCACGATCCCGCTGCCGCTTTCATCGTTAGTGCCTTGATCGAGCTCTGTACGAAAACCCACTCAGGACGGTTTTTGCGTTCTGCCCGCATCGTCAGGCTGCGCAGCGAGACTCTTCATGGGAGCTCCAGATTAGGGGCCCCTACAACAGTCCTCGGACTTGGCAATAAAGACGGTTAAACGTCTCCGCGCAGAACTCGCGACCTGGTGCACGGCGGCAGAACGCCACAGCCACTAAACCAAAGTCGCATGTCAAAAGCACCCCTCTCTGCCCCCCCCCCCCTCCGAAAAAAACAAAAAACATAGAACTTGTTCCAATCAATGAATTTTCAGCAATTCACATACCTTGCTTGTGCGCCATGTTTTCGCTCGCTTGGCAATGCTGCTGAGTCTGCTTTGGTACTTGCTCAGTTGAGTTCGGTTCAAAGTACCACCTGTAGCGGCCTCGCGTCTTCTGCGACATGCCGAGCGCGCTAACAACACTAGCAGAAAGCAGACTGGGCCTAGGGCACGCTATTAACGCTGCTGCAAATACTTGCGGACAAGCACAAGATCCCAAGTATTACTAAGAGCTAGCTTCACTTTCGGCACACCACACACCTTACACTATACAACAGGAGGCATGGTGAACTAAGCAAATCATGCGAAATCGAAGCCTCCTAGGCATTTGTGAGGCTACAGGTGAGCAATGGATAGATGTGTTTTTATGTGTTTTTATCAGATGGTGTTTTTATCAGATGGTGGATATCAATACATTGGTGGAAATGGAAAAATGGATGGGTGCTATGAGCGTCCCCTTTGAAACGGGGTGGTGGGTTGAGCCACCAAGCCCATGTTATTATTTTGCCTAATGTCCCTATTGAAAAAAATGTGAACGAGAATGTACGAGAAATAGTGTACGCGATTATTGCTCCGTAGACTGTGCGAGAAACTCGTTCAGTCTGCGAGAACTCGTTGAGTCTACGAGAACCTCGTACAGTCTACGCAGCAATCATCGCGTACATTTCTCGCACACGTGTGTACGAGATCGCGTTCTTGTCACTGAACGAGATTCTCGTACAATATGAACGAGTTCGTTTCTACGAGCTGAGTGCGTACAAGATGACGAGCTTGTACGACCTGCGAGAGTATGCACCCTGAAAAAGATACGCACCTCATATTCATATTTAGTATAATAATGCAAATACAATTCTTGTAAATACAAGTGTTCATGCATGAACACTTGTGCTGACCTTACTGCAGTGTTGTGTCGCTGTAATGGTTTGTTCAGAAATCTACAGTAAAGAGTTATGTTGAGGTGAAAAAAAATGTCAGGTGAGGTAATGGTTTGTACTTGTTAATAAACAAGTACACGTTACACAGGTTCTTCAGCACACCTATTCAAGCTTACATTAATAGTGAAGTCCTCCGATTTTAAGCAAGAGCACGTCACACATCTCGCAAGCGTTGTTTATTGGACCTTGTAATGGTACTTCAATACACCCAGTCTGTTGACAGAAGACCACTGGAATGTGTTGCTTGAGTGAGAGCTTGCCGCGCACCTGAAAAAGTAAACAAAAGCCAACAGTTTTTTTCACACATGCAATAAGAC